>NC_056735.1:1266815994-1267033494 GCF_019279795.1 Protopterus annectens
GCATTGGTGAGTAGAGATCATTTGTGGGGCCAGTACATACCTGTCTTGTAAATGGGTAGGACTTAAGTAAAAAATAACCTATTGGCTCTAATAAGATAGGGCTGATATCTCAACTTTGTCCACCCCCTTCCCCACATGAAGACATCCATAGTCAATAAATCTACATGTGCACAATACACTCAGTGAACGAACATATATGGATATGTCCCCACTATAAGAAAACCCTGTGGAGGGAAGAAATTATGAGATGAGCCAGAAACCATGTCAGTTGTAGATGGTAGAAAACGGGAAAAGCAAAAATGCTTTCTCTAGCAATAAATGGAGATATTTGTTTCTGGACATCTTTTACCCCAAACTACCTTTAGGTCATGGACTAAAGCTGAAGATGACAGCTTGTTCACATCAGCTGATATATTAGCTGTCACTCATATATGGCACTACATTAAAATCTACTAATTACTTCAGTATATCAGCAGCTATGTCAGACCAAACAGTTTTGGAAAACATCTGCAGTAATGCTGCTTTCTGTTATTCGAAGAAAATGGTCTTTGCCTCTGAGCATTTCCTTGGTTTACATTTAGATAGGCAGAAAACAAATGCATGCAATAAGACATTAATCCATTTGTATTGAACAAATGGGCCTCCCAGGTGTACTGTGAAGGTGAGTGCCTTACACATTCTTGGAACTGCAGCTGTGTCTGTACAATGCACAGTACTGATTTGGAGATTGCATTTTAAAATAGGCATCTGTATTTTATATGTAAACTAATATTCTAATTAAGTACTTAAAAAAACTTTTTATGTGAAAGGAATCATTTTCCAAAGGCTACTTGTGCTGTTAAGAGACTAAAAAATTCCTTTTGATTTGCATTTTAGCTATGACTCCCGCTTAGCCATTGTGCAAAGCATTAGAAAATTATTAATTTTACAGGTATGGCAGATAAATGTATGGTGAAAATGACAACTACATAAATGTGTTGTACAAAGCAAGGAAGAATAACTTAAATCAACTAATATAACATCCCTTAAACCTTATGGAAAGACAAAGAGAAGAAAGAAATGTGTATCAGTGGAGGTAGAGAATGTGAAAAAAAGTTGAATGGAAGAACAGCAGGTTTTAAAGAATTAATCTTAGGCACTGCAAAGCGTCTGATAATGGAAAGAGCAGAGATAATTAACATGAATATATGAGAAACGAACAAGTACAGGAATGGGGGTCTGTATAATGGTATAGACATAGCAGTGTATTAGCCAAACAGAAGACAGAATACACAATAGATAATGTGTGCAAATTCAGTAGAAGATAGTTTCAATGATAAAGGGAATGATGTGAATATTAAGACTGGTCAATTAAATCCACAATTAAAACTTCTTTTAGTCATTAGATGATATAAAAAGCCTTGTTTAGTGGCAAGTGTTTGTATGTTGAAATGAAGCTTATTCCATACTTATGCTATGTTAATACCTTAAGCTTAGGTTTCTTATCTGTTCATACATGATTTGTACCAAGGAGACATCTGGGGCATATGAGCTTTGGCCAGATAGGGAATACTAGTTGAGTAAGATTTTTTCACACTTCACAACAGCAAGATAAAGAAGATTACTGGCAGTAAAGCATGCGATCCTGTAACATACTATAAAATATATTCTTAAACACCAATAGTCAGATTAACATTTCAATGATTAATGAATATTTTTACACATATGATGGTGCTAAAGGAACAGAACAAGTTCTTGGATAAATAAATGAATACAGAAAAAACATTTCAAACTATAAATATATGTTGGTAAGGTTCTGAGTTCTTTTGGGTTTTTAATTGCCTTCTATAAACACTTTAAGAAGAAACTCAGAACAGGCAACCAATAAGGTCTGACAGGATTAATATTACAGGGAAATAATGAACCACCTGTGGTATTGTGAGGCCTGACACCTCAGGCAGAGGGCTTCTCCATCTCTGGAAGGTCTGTTATTTTCCTGCATCAGATAAAGCGTCCAGTCAACAAAGCACACAACTCACTGTAACAAGAATGCTAACTGTCACGAACTCCACCAAATAACGAAACCAAGCAGTTTCAATATAAATGAATATAATCTTCTTTATTACATCGCGCTCAACTTTGGATGTAATAAAGACGATTATATTAATTTATATTGAAACTGCATGGTTTCGTCATTCGGTGGAGTTCATGACAGTTAGCGTTCGTGTTACTGTGAGTTATTCTCCTGCATCACCTATCCTGGAGGGCATGATTGCACTTAGAAAATGGGAATCTTTTAAAATTGTTTTGTGTTTGTTTAGTTATTAGAGTGTGTGTATGTGTGTGTGTGTGTGTGTGTGTGTGTGTGTGTGTGTGTGTGTGTGTGTGTGTGTGTATGTATGTGTGTGTGTGTGTGTGTGTGTGTGTGTATCCGTATTTATATCTTTTTATCTATATGTAAATAAATATAGATACTGCTATAGATAGAGACAAAAATAAAGATATATAGATACATACATGTGTGTGTGTGTGTGCGCATAACATTTGTTTTATATCTTTGATATAAATAGTTTCTCCAACTAATATTTTAGTGCTGTCATATATGTAATTGTTCTTAAAGAAAGTATTTTATATCTAAAATCTAAGTTATTGAAGTCCTTAATAATGTCTACACCCACACTTACACTCACACACACACACACACACACACACACACACACACACACACACACACACACACACACACAAATATCATCATCATCCTCATCAGACTACTCAACTGTCTCTGATTTTACCTCATGTTTCAATTCTGTCCTTCATAACATGTTTGAATTTCTGGTTAATCACTGAGGATTATAGTCAGTCAGTAAAAGGAGACACAAGAGTTTCATGTTGCCTTATTAACCTTATTTCGTTAACTTGTTAAGTGATATAGAGAAATATTTAAAAAACTGTCATTGATTTTTGGTGTTTACCCTCCATTATTTTTGGCTTAGTCCAAATTCTTCAGCAAGTAATTCAAGCGATATGGGTCATTGTAGAAAGTTACAGCAGCTAATTGTATTGCTCAGTTTTCAACCCGCATTCACTGAAAGCAACATTTCTAAAAGTCATTCTTAGTTTGGGAAGGGGAAATGATCGGTCCATGTAACTGGTGTTGCAGTTACTTTCATTACTTTTGTTTTATTATTATTTTGTATTTATTTTTATTATTTTTCCCACCCACTAAACTTGGCATAACCCACTCATTCAGTGTGCTTAAGAGGGATGGCCATCATCTCTTTTTCATTTTTTTGTGCTTCATGGCATTTTGGTATGTTGCCATGAAGAAGTGGACTTGTTTGCATTTATTTGATTATTATTTTTTTACAGGATTTACCTACACTGTCCTTTAAGGGTAGGATGAGTTTCCAATACTGGTAAATTTATTTGCTACATTAGTTTTTATGAGTAAACACGAATTACCTGTCTGAATCAGTCAACAACAGAATTTATATCTAAACACAACTTAGATCAGAATTTAGTTATAATTATATACATATGTCTTTACTAAACAGCTATTTTAAATAAATTACTACTGTCTTCTCATGAGGTTCCATAATCATCCCATTTCACTAAGGTTTCTTGAATATCTATCAAACTTAATATAACCTTTCATTAGAGCAGATTCTGTCCCATATTAACAGTAATGCCCTGAGAAGGCTACTTTTTCCACTACATGACTGTAAGGCATATGAGAGAGTTAGTAATTTATGACTTTTACAAAAAATTTCCAAACTAAATGCTTGTTCATTACCATATTTGTCTTCTATTGGGCTGCTGTCTCCCCAAATAATGATTATGTCAGGTATACAATAAGGGTGCCTTCTATCACCCTATTTACTTAACATATATATATATATATATATATATATATATATATATATATATATATGTATATATATATATATATATATATATATATATATATATATGGATCACCTTCATTTGCCTGAAAGCTCATTTGCCCGACACTCATTTTTCCCAGACCAAATGACTGAAAGCTCATTTGCCTGAAAGCACATTAGCCCGAAAGCTCATTTGACTGACAAGTAGTATCAGCAAGAAAATGGAATATGCCCCCCTCCCACTGTAGTGCGACCCTGGAGTTAGAATATATAGGTAGGGGGGGTGTGGGGGGCAAAGCCCCCCACTTACTTTCCTGTTACTAAGCAATATTACATCAAAAGGTAACAATATCATATGAAATGAAGTGGGGGGCTTCACCCCCCACACCCCCCATTGTGGGGGGCTGTGCCCCCCACACACCCCCACCTATATATTCTAACTCCAGGGTCGCACTACAGTGGGGAGGGGGGCATATTCCATTTTCTTGCTGATACTACTTGTCAGTCAAATGAGCTTTCGGGCAAATGAGCTTTCAGGCAAATGAGCTTTCAGTCATTTGGTCTGGGAAAAATGAGTGTCGGGCAAATGAGCTTTCAGGCAAATGAAGGTGATCCATATATATATATATATATATATATATATATATATATATATATATATATATACAAAGCTACTATTTAGAATTTATGAACCATCTTAAAAACAGAAGGATTGGGGATTGGTTTAATGGTTAAGGAGTTAACTTCAGAGGCACAAAGTAGGTGGTTTGATTCTCACATTTGAAAAGAAAATTGGCTAGGCTTTAAATGGCCCACAAGGGTAGCTAGTGTAGTACTTACCTATGATCTGTTCTGAAATATTAATTTCTTCATTTGCAGATGATGTTTTGATATAATTGTCTAATACTTTAAGAAAAATCCCATTGCTACCACACAAAACTAATAATTTTATTGTGATAGTTAACTCTGAACTTAAATTATAATAATGTCATACTTTTGCTTTGAAGAAAAGAAAAGAGACTACAACTTTATCATCAACAAAGCAACTTTCTGTTACAGTAAGAAATATCAAATATTTAGCAATCACATGTCATTGACAGCTGGATACATTTTTTATCAAAATACAAGCTTCTTAATTTCATAAATTAATATCATCCAGACAAATGAAATACGTTGAAATTTAACATTTTGCCTAAACTTTCTGTTGTTTACATGCCATTTCTGAAAATGTATTTTATTAATACAGCAGTGTGCAATAACAACTAAATGCTTAATATGAATAATACATGCATTTATTCTTTCATGTGACATGATATGACAACCATAGTAATAACAATAATCCTGCAATATGGTAACAAGATTAGTTAAATTACTTAGGATTTCTAAAGATATTAATGTAAATAAAACATGAATACCTTATTGGTTCAATGTATTGAGAACTTCAGTTGCTAACTGAAATATTAGCTTGAAAGATAATTGAGAAGTTTAACTAGTAATTTAAATATTAAATTGAACTCTCTTTCTTTGTTGAACATTTTTTCAAAACATTGAGGTACCTACTTTTCTAATTTACTGGTAGAAGTTAAAGAATACACAGTTATCAGAGGATTTTTTTATTATGTCACTAACTTTATCATCTCATAAATTATATTCTCCACTTTTTTCTTGGATATTTTTGTATTGTGTATATGGTGTAGTAATTAATAATAAACTAACTTGTATTTAGGATCAGAAAGTATCAGTGCCCTACAAATCAGTCTCCAACACTAAATTTATGTTGGATAGAAGATTTGAAAAGACTTGACTAGACTTAACACAGCCTGTTGATGTCTAATCTGCACCATAAGCACATTGGCATATGCAATATTATTGTAAACACTACTATACCATCTATGTATCAGTTGCCTAATTACTTGTCTCAGCTTCTTCATTCAGGATATATACAATAGCAGTTTGGAAATCTGCACATAAATATATCCCATTTGCCAAATTAATTAATACACAGTTAATAAACAATTATAATAACTATAATACTCTGTTTAAGTTAGTGGCTTATGATAATATTCCCTGTTTCTTGCAAGCATGGCCAAGCAGCAAATATTTTTGGGATTGTTTTACCACAATTAAAGTCTAGCAAAAATATCTTATAATCTTACTAAATACAATATTATAACAAATAAATGTGAATGATTGAATATGCTACCCAGCATACCCTTTACAGATTTTATAACATATATATGAAAGCATTATTACAGTACAGGAGACTTTCTGATTGTAGATTATTTTTTCTAAGACATTTCTAGCTAGGAACTTAGGAATTTAAATATTAGAAATCATATATTAACAGGTGCTATGGCAGGGCTAGGAACCTAGTTGTGTAAACCTTGTCCCTAGATGTTTGTCACTGTTGAAGTGACACTCCAACCCCATATGCAAAAATGGGAAAAAGAGGTTGTGGATGGATGGATAGACTGCTTATTAACAAGTTGTTTTATATTGTTAACATTTGCAAGTGTTTTACTAAACAAGATAAAAATATATCCTAAAGTATGGGAAACAATATGTTTGATCTGTTTTTCAGACCTTAAAAAAGCAATAACATAATAGAATCTAAATTTGGAATAATTAATTTATGCCTTAACATGTTAAATTATCTTATTGCATGTTAAATTATCTTATTACTCTTTAGTGTATTAATCAATTTAAAACAGTCACCAGAGAATACCTACAAACTCACTTTGATGGTTTGCACTAATAAATAAAAATAAAAATTGTTAAAATACTGCTACTGTAAAATACCATAACTGTAGAATAATGAAACTTTTATTTTGTCTGTTTCTGTTAAACTTACATTATTTCTATTTCTGTTAAACCTATTGTAATATTGTAGAGTTTTCTCCCTGGGCCTCAGCTGAAAAAGGGCTACTCAGCTCAATCAGACAAACCTGGTCAATAAATGTAAAATAAATAATAGTGTTCCATTAATAATTATATATTTTCTTTACATTTAACAGAAATATGTCCTATAAGTCATTCTCTGAAACTAAATTGGATTACATATACTGCATATTACTTGTATGTAGTTCAATATTTTATTTTCTGTTATTTCGCCACATTTTATTTATGTATTTATTATATATCATGAGTTTATTGAAAGTTCCAATAAGAAGCTATCATTTAAGAAGACTTCCTGTTGCAGGCTTCCTCAAATGTGTATATATGTATATATATACATATATATATATATATATATATATATATGTATGTATGTATGGGATCACTACAGATTACTGAACGCTCAAAATCCTGATGCTGAAGATACCAGATGACCAAAACCCCACGTTACCGAAAGACCAGAAGCACGAAATGCAAATTCCCGATGTTAAGGGATTTTGAGTTAGTGCTTCTGGTGTTGCAGTTCAGGTAAGTATGTGTGTGTAAGTGTGTTTGTGAGGGGTGTAGTGTGTGTAAGTGTGTGTTGTGAGTGTGGTGTGTGCATGTGTGAGGGACTGTAATGTGTGAGTGTGAGTTTGCCTTGTGTGTCTGTTTGTGCAATCTCGGAGTTAGAATAATAAAGTAGGGGGGGTATGGGGGGTGCAGGGGGGCTTGCCCCCCTGCCTATGTCTAGTGTAGGATGCATTGTTTGGTTGTGGAAGGGAAGGTGTGTGTGTGGGGCATGTGGTCTCGGTGTTTTATGCGTCGGGATTTTGGGCATTCAGTATTTAATAGTGATTATATATATATATATATATATATATATATATATATATATATATATATATATGTGTGTGTGTGTGTGTGTGTGTGTGGATTCACTTCAGAAGCTGGAAATACTGAAATCTTGAATTTCAGTATCTCGAGCCCAAGAAGTTGAATCCACAAAACAATGAAAAGTAAAAAATGTGAAATTCAAAACCTTGAATACCGGAAGTTTTGAATTTCATGGTTTTACTACACACACACACACACACACACACACACACACACACACACACACACACACACACACACACACACATACCATCCACCACACAAACACACACAATCACTCTACTACATGAAAGCAGGGGGGCAAGCCCACCTGCATCCCCCATGTGTGGGGCTGTGCCCACCCACACCCACCCTACTTAAATATTCTCACTCTGAGGTCGCACTACATACAAACACACACAAAACACCACCACACAAGATAATTTTTCTTCACACACATCACAGCAACAAAACACGCTGACACACACCACAGCCCCTACCCAAATCCCTTAACACACACACACACACACACACACACACACACACACACACACACACACACACACACACACACACATACACACACACACACACACACACACACACACACACTCACACATATATACACTTACCTGAATACATGACCATAGTGGAACTTTGGAAGCCCAAAATTCAAAACCTCTGGTATTCGAGATGAAATTTCAGTTATGTGAAGCAGACCCATATATATCAGCTATGCAGATTACAGAGCTTGAATAAGACAGCGCTCCTGGAAGGTAGTCTTCCAGTTTGTGGCAAGAAGAGAAGAAGAAAATATATACCCATACTATCTGTATTTTGTTTGTGGACATTTAGTTATAGATCTGAGCATGACTTGAGACATGAACTGAATTAACTGCATACTGAGTTACTCACTGCACAGTACACACAGAAGAATCCAAACATATTAACATATAGCAGGTTAACTGTGAAAATCCACAATGTTTCCATGTCATTCAGAAATAACAAAAACAGAGATGGACTAAGTGGAAAGCCCCTATGAATACACCTAGGGACTAAAAGATGGACTGACAGATTTGAAAAGGTGGTACTATCGAACGTTACATCTGGAGATATGTCCTGAGAATAGCAGCTGAACCACTGGGTAGTATCAAGAGACAATCCAATACTACTGACCGCCTCTTAGGAGATGGTAGGTGGCAGCATCAGATGAAACAAGACACAAAATACAGGCAAAGACCTGAGGAAATGAAACCAGTAAAAACAATACTGCTATGTTCACCTGTACTATAATTATGTTTTCATTATAGAATCTGTTATAGACATGCTGACTAGTGTACTGAACTATAGAAGTTTAATTATTATAGTATTGCAACTGGTAAGATTATAAGATATGCATATGTAATTAAAGAAGGAGAGCTGTGTTATTTCTAAGGCCAGGATGAAATCCGTGCTGTGAGCCATCAAGTATCTTAGCTAGCACCTTGTATCTTTCTTCACTTAATCCTTGCTTTCCCTTTATTTTTTCATAAGCAACCCATGAAAAATATAGTTATACTATAAAGTGTTAAGAGTTGAACATCAGTGACTGTGTCACATGTTTATAATATACTTAACCAATATTTTCACTTTTAGCTTATCACATTACCTTACAATTCTGTCTTTGGCTTTTTATGGGCTATTTTTACTGAAGTTTTATAAGCTATGCATTCTCTTCTGTTTACTTCACAGTGTAAATGTTATCCCCTGTACTTTTGTATTTACCTATTAGCTTGAACAATGTCTGAAGATAATCCCTGCACCAGACCTCAGTGCTAGATAATAAAGTTTAAATACAAAGAATAAATAATACTATTATAATAGTGTTGAAAGTAAATAACATGACAAATCTGGGAGTGACAGGTTGTACTAAAATTTAGAAAGAGATGTTTTTGATCTGTGAGGGTGAAGTAAGGACTGTACTCCACACAAAAGGTTTTGCTGATTCTTTCTGTTGTTGCCTTGGTGATTTTGTCCAGTGCTGGCCATTGCTGGTCAATTTAGTATTACAATTGTGATACAATTTCAGGCTTTTCTGAACAGATGACAAAAATACTAGCTTTGTTTCTGAAGTTGTACTACCACGGTTTGCATGTGTGTCACAACTGTATTTTAATTTTATGTGATTCTCTTGCATTTACTTCGACACTGTCTTTTAGTGGTTAATTTGTTAAGGACTGACAAAAAGATTGAATTAAAACATTCAATCTCAGAATCCAAAGGAAGTACAAGAAGTAGAAGATGAAATCAGTTCAGATGACTAACTAGAAGGCCAAATGTACCGCATCAAATTTCTTGAGGATTCTTGAGGAAGAGTGGTGATATTCTCTAAAGATCATGTCATTATAACAAACTACAAATGTAGGATGGTGATCACTAAATGCAAACAACATAAGGGTGATTGCTATGTTGCTGTTGGGTGTAGATACAATGATCCATTCAGATATGCCAGAGGTTTTGCCATTACTGCCAGGCAGCACAATTAGCTGTGGTATTGAAAATGACTATGTGGTAGAATGAGACAGTGAGAGAGTGAGACTGATAGAGAATTCCTGTTAATAACGATTATCCCATCCATTTCAATGCTGAAATTAAGCCATTACAAAAAGCCTTCAATAGTATCATTAGGACACTCAAGTATAAAGGCAAACTAGCATACAGTGTGTATGCAGTAAGGGAAGGGCAAAGTCCCACACCTGGAATACTGGAGATGGCCTAGAAGGAGAGCACAATACTGCTTTTGTGACTGACACCAATGACAGTTCCACTTTATTGTTCCCTGGCTTGTCCACACACGCTTAATCCTAACATCAATACTACACTTTCCCCTACATCAGCTCTTATCCAGTTTATCAAATATTTACAGCCAGTTAGTGTACATTTGTCCTCAACCCAAGCCAATAACTATACCAGTGAATACCATTGTGACCATTTATAAAGATCACAGTAAAACACCTGAAAGTACTGTGCAGATAGGTGAAGGTTGCCAGCCTAGCCAGACAGAATTTTGTAGATAATTCTGTCATTTGCAAATATTAATAAAAGCCACAGGCTTGTTCTCTTAAATGTGAAAAGACTGCATTGGATATTGAACTGCAAAAATATAACAACAATGCACGCTGCTGTAACAAAACTGATAAGTCAATTCTTTGATGTCAAAATTTGTAGCCGAGATGTCTAGAAGGAAGCATCCTGCCTATTGTTTTGAGGCCAGAGTTAATGGCTAAAATGTGTATGTATAATTTCTTTTATTGCTCTGGCTTCCTGACCAGCTGCAAGATCAACAAAGCCATTAACCTCTGAGTTCTGTTAGCCTGGGAACCAGAAAGAAATTATGTGATCTGAAATGAATCAGTGGTACTGTGTTATCAATTTAAGGAGAGCAATAATGAGAGCATTAGAGCCTTTGTGTTGAAAACATCCAACATCACCAGCACTGCCTGTAACTATATGTAAGCAGGATCTTAGACTAAGTGTTTTTCTGTGATGTCAGAGCTTTTCTATTGTATTATTTTAACAAGTCTCTGCGATCTCTGAACCCTTGACTGGCACTGTGTAGTAAGAAGTATTGTCTTGTGTTTTTATTATTTATTATTAAATATTTTTAAACCTTTCAGCTGTGGCTGTTTTGTGCAGAGATAATTTAAGCTATAAGAGTACATTGCATGTATATAGTGATACTGTACCAAGTCACTCCAAATAAGTCTTGACTGTTTGGTTTCACTTATCATTTGGATAATAATATTGCACAGTATAATTGGACACCCTTTCATAAGGGCCTTTGAGTAGCTGATAAATATTAATGGGTAGTGGCAAGTGGTACTACCATATAGTCTGGGTAAAAAGGGCACAGCTGGAGAACCCTGTGCCAGCCTTCTCCAGGAGTATCTGTGTGGTTGTATATAACTCTTATCTCAAAATATGTGTGTGTCAGCTACTTGGGCAGGGACGAAGCACTGGTTGGACAGAGAAGGTGCTGGAGGTTTTTGCTTGCCCACTAGGCTGAGATCTGGATCCTATAGCTGTGCCAGTGGGGAGTCTTATTGGGATCCGGAGAGAAAGGGAGAAACCAGCCACAGATTGACTATGATCTCTGTGTGCTTTTAAGGGAAATTGTACTTTACTGTGTGTGTATTTATTATTCTTTCCTTATATGGATGCCCCTCACTGGTGTTAGTGGTGAGGTTTGAGGCTCCTTGATTGCTGGGCCAGTGCAAGGGTGTCACAAGAACAGTCATCTTTTTTGTATAAATTACACATTGCATAACATACTTGTACAACACCAAATTTCTTCATATACTGCTGGTCAGTGTTGCCCCTCCCTTGCTGGCCTGAAACTGTACCTGAGTGGTGTACACAGTGCCTACTTGGGTCATTAATAAGAACAACCCATCACAGGGTGTGTATCCTTCATCCCAAATAACTGACGAGAATAAATTCAGCAAATCTCAGTTTGCATACCTGTATTTTAAAGCTAATGTTATTTTCATGCCACACTGACCCAGATCAGAGGCAGAAAAACCATGGTGGGGGGCACACTTGGGTTAGGAAGCACTATGATCAACTCTGGGAACTACAGAGTGGGAAAGGGGGAGGGGTACACAGCCAGCCACTGGAGAAACTCCTGCTCTTTGGTCTGGCACAATGGCTCATCCTGGGACAAATAACCACACCAATGGGTGCCAGACAGACCATTTATTAAGATCACAACAAAACAATACATGAAACATTGAACATCTGTATACATTAAACATTGAACAACATATTTAGGCAACACCAAATTCTATCGTATATTGATGATCAGAACTGCCCTACCCATGCTTGCCTGAAATTGTACCTGAGTAATATACACCATACCCACTTGGGTCTTAATGATAACAACCCATCACAGGATCTGTGGCCTTCTGGCCTCTCCCAAAATAACTGAAATGAGACTAAGGTTGACAAACCTGAAGTCACATACCTATATTTTAAGGCTACTGTTATCTTTATGCCACACCAGCACAGACCAAGGGAGATGAAAACCAAAGTTAGGGGGTGTAGCTGCACCTCCGCTGTTCACAACCATAAAGAGGAGCACATTCACATATTCTGTTGGAAAAAATGCCTATTAACTGATAATGATGAATGGAAATAACACAGATAATAAATTGCAGCATGGGATGTATATCATTCAAACCTGGTGAAATTCAATCAATATAAATTCCTACAAACTATTAAGTGTGTGTGTTTTGCAAGACAGTATTAATCTGTAAACTGAATAAATTGAAAACTAAATTTATTTTAATGAGTACTATCAGAGTTGTAAAAATCCTTCTCTAGCTTGGCTAAATCAGGATGTTCTATAAAAAAAATTCCTGTAGTTCTTGCTGCTCTAGTGATGAAATGATAAACCTCCTAAGCTGTCCAATTGCCTCTGGCTTTAAGGTGTCAAACTATTCTATTCTTGTAACAATGGCTAACCAAAATACTCATATTCCTGGGTGCATGCACCTCAAAGGGGCCAAATCAGCCATTATTATGGATAGTAAAATCTCTTTAGGTATTTGCACTAAATCATTGTAACTCTTGTGGCTAAACACCATGCACCAACACCTTTCCAGAACCTGTATGTTAACATACAGACTATGTTATGGGATCCAGGTAAAGGTTTAATCCCTTCTTACAAACTTCAGCCCATAGAGCTGCTGTCATAATATATTAATGACCTGTAATCACCACTGTTTCCTGCAAGACCAGATCCAGCACAAGAAGACATAGACAACTACCTATGGCCCATTGCTGACTGGAGGACATAGCCCTGGCCATGCAAACTCCAGAGCAATATTAGGTTAAACTCCACTATGATGATTAAAAAAATGTTTGACCTGCAAATTCATACTACTTATAAACTCAATGTATAGATCCAGTCTCATTGGTAAATTTTTCAGCCAGTGAGGGAGATGATGCAGGAATGGTTAAGGAGAGGTGAATTTAAACCAAAAGACAAAAGGTTAATATTGGCGGCCCAAGACAGTGGACTACGTTGGTTTACAAAGTCCATAAAAATGTGGGAGAAACAGACAAATGTTTGTAAAACAGAATTGGAAACAGTTGCACATCTTGTTGCTGGTTGTGATATACTGATGGCAGAAGGACTGTATATTGAAAGGCATAATAATATGGCAAGACTGTTGCATTGGGGATTGTGCAAACATTATAATACTGAAGTAACTGAAAAGCACTGGAGACATGAGCCACAAAGCATCATAGAAAAATGATGAAGTTTATATCACATGGGATCACCCATTACCAACAGTTCAAAAAATATATGCTAGAAAACCAGATACAGTAGTTCAAGAAAAGAAGACAAAAGTAGCACTGATTACTGAACTCACTACACCCAGTGACTACAGTGTCTTGTGTACAGAGACACACAAAGCCATAAAATATTAGGATCTGTAGGCAGAAATGAGAGCAAGTTTGAAGAAGGATACCAAGATAGTTCCAATAGTAGTAGTAGGAGCAACAAGTCTTCTAAAAAAGAATTAACCTGCACTTCGGAGATACTCTAGGTACAACTAACACTGGACAAGACAGCAATCTAGGTGGTTGCCTGCTATATGTCCCCCACCATGTCCCAAGACTCCCACTCCACATTCCTAAACTTCCTGGAAAATACCAAAGTGCAACTCAACATCCTAATACTGGGGGACTTTAATTACCCTTACATAAACTGGGAAAATTACTCAAGTACGAACTCACTTGCTGTACGATTCCTGGAATTCATAAATTCCAATGCCCTGGACCAACTTGTTCTTACGCCCACTAGGGGTAACAACATCCTCAATCTGGTTATAACCAACATGAGCAACTGCTGCTATACACCTGAAATTAACTCATCCCTGGTCAGATCTGACCACAAGCTAATCACCATGGATATCCACATCCCCTCTCTCCCACCGTAAAGGAAACCACTGTAAAAAACTTCTCCAAAGCAAACTTTGAGTGCCTAAAAATGGAGGTGTCAAACTTTACGACACCCACACAGTTGGAAAATAGCTGCTTGACTGCTGAATCACACACCATTGCACTGTACGAAAACATTCACAAGTGCATGGATAGAGCCATCCCAAACAGAACCAAGATGCTCCCCTACCATAAATAAACTCTACAACAGAAGGAAGAAACTGTTGCAGAAAAGGGTAAAGTCACAAGACTGGAAAATATCTGCAGTTAGCCTTAGCAAAAATATTGAGTTACCTCATCAAATACTCTAAAGCTAGCTATGAAAACAAAATAGCAGCAAATGCTAAAGACAACAGTAAGGCATTCTATAGTTATGTCAAGAACCTTCACGTCAACACTCAGGTCTGCTCTGAGCTATAGCACAATGGCAACAGATACACTGAGCCAGCTGACATTGCCAATATATTGGCTGATAGGTTCATTGCAAACTTTACCCCACTTTCACCCCCCAAAGGGCCAATCACAATTCCGAGGAGTGTCAAGTTCCTAATATTACTGCTGCTCAGGTTAAAATTGCACTGTCTAAAGCCAAAAACACAGCTTCCATGGGACCTGATAATATTCCTGGATGCATCCTACATGAGCTACAAAATGAAATGGCACCACACCTGAGTGTCCTGTTCAATCACAGCCTCACTTCAGGCTTCGTACACACTGAATTGCTATGGTCATCCCACTCCACAAAGGGGGAGTGACTACAGACCCCAGAAACTACCATCTCATTAGCCTGACTAGTCTGATATGCAAGGCTACGGAATATATCATCATGGACCTTATAAACAGGGATGTATGAAGCCTCCAAACTCTGGACCCCATGCAGTTCAGATTTGTGAAGGGTAGATCATGCCTACTCAATCTGGTAGACTTCTTTGAGTCCATCACCAGAGCTGTGGACGAGGGCAAGGTGGTACACACAGCTGATCTCGTTCTTGCCAAGGCCTTTCTTACCATTCCCCACTCTGAAATCATTGATAGACTGACTAATCTAGGCATTAACCCCTATGTCACAAGGTGGCTCACGGATAGAAGTCACACACTGAAGGTTGCAGACTCCAAACTGGACTACCGACCAGTCACGAGTGGTGTCCCAGAGGGATCTGTCCTGGGTCCCCTTTTGTTCGGCATCTGCTTCTCAGAAGTTCAAGGGAACACAAAAGGACTATGGCTGACCAAGTTTGCAGATGATTGCAAACTGGGAGCTATTACAGAATCCCCAACTGATGTAGACATCCTACAAAGGGGTCTCACTGACACCAGTGACTGTTGCCTGAACCACGGCCTTAAACTAAATGCCAAAAAATGCATTGTTATTCCCTTATGGAAAAACTCTGTGCCCATGAACTACCACATCAATGGTGTTCCACTTAACTCAGAAGGTGTAATAAGAGATCTGGGAACACAGGTTGATAGCAACCTCTCCTTAGACAACCACATCACCACCGTGGTTAGAAAATCCTTTTATGTTGCACATATCATCACAAAGGGTTTCTCATCTAGGAAGAAAGAGGTAATCATCCCTCTGTACTTGTCCCTTATCAGACCTATTATAGAATACAATGCCCCTTTTGGCATGTACCTCACTAGACACCTGCAACTGCTGGAAAGGCCACAAAAATACCTCTCTAAGAGGATTCTAGCCTTAAACACATGCCCTATAATGACAGACTCAAAAAACTCCAGCTATACTCAGTCTCATATCGCCTTCTTAGAAGGGATCTCTGCTTAACCTACAAAGTCATGTCTGACCCAGAGCTGCTAGACATGGTACATCAAAAAAAAACAATCCCACCATGCCACATGCTCCAGGGACCTCAATCATGTTACCACATTAAAATAGAACATGCTGGAGGGATGGGTTCCTTACCCAGAGACTGCCCATGCTCTGGAACAGACCCCCCCCCATCCACATCAAGCAGAGGTCCTCTCTGGCCCTCTTCAAAAGAAATCTTGACAAGTGCATGAGAAATAGAAAATTCACCCCGGGATCACCTCAGCTTCCCCGCTAGATAGAGACAATGGGAATTAATGTCTGTTGACATGATACTAGGAATTCTTATTGGCTAGGCTCAACAATTCCTGGAATTAGACTAGTATGAACCTATGAACAATCATACTTAGTTATGTTACTGATATATGTAAATCTGTATGAATTACAGAATTAGTCATTAGTGGGTACATTGTAGGTGCTACAAAGAGCACCTCTGGCTGACATCAAAGACTGAAACAATAGTAATTTCATGAAGTTTAATCAAATTTTGACTTAGGAATGGGGTCCATTCCTGTCATGGTATTAGAAACTCAAAATATTTGGAAAAATTAAAAAAAGGAGATGAGACTGGAGCTGTGACTTCCAATGATTTGGCATATGTGATTAGAAAGTCAAGCCAGGCAAACTGGATTTTTTTTTAATTACCGATTAAACATGAGCCAAGCTTTTTACAAGCATGTATTTGTTTTTGATTTGCATGAAATAACAGGGTTGGTTAGACAGTAGCAGCTTAGAGAAAATGTGTGTGTGTGTGTGTGTGTGTGTGTGTGTGTGTGTGTGTGTGTGTGTGTGTGTGTGTGTGTGTGTGTGTGTGTGTGTGTGTGTGTGTGTGAGTGTGTGTGTGTGTGTGTGTGTGTGTGTGTGTGTGTGTGTGCGTGCATGCGTGTGTGTGTGTGTGTGTGTGTGTGTGTGTGTGTGTGTGTAATGTACAAGAAGGAATGCCTAACAGTTAAATGAGATTCACACTATTAGAGGAAAGAGCCATAACCTTCCACTTGAACTTACCAGACTTCCTTTAAATATTTTTATCTCTCAGGCAATTCATTATGAGTTTAATGTTAACATTCTAATTATGAACACACTTTTAATTTAGCTTGTTTTTTTCAAGCATACAGGTGTGAAATGCATTATGTTTGGGCTACAACAGTTTGTGTAGTACTTAATACAGATGAGTAAGTATGAGCTGTTGAAGAGTTGTGTTCTGTAGTGCATGGTGTGATTCCCTCAACCTTCGTGTGTCTCAAATGTGACTCAGGCAATTTACTTCAGGAGGAGTACTTCTGGGTTGCACCTGAAAAGGGATACTTGTGGCCAGTCGACTGTCTCTGGTTATCAAATGCATTACACATTTGTGTTTTAAAGTCTTGCACCTTTCAATTAGATGCTAATTAGTACTTTACTATATTCTATTTGAGTGTGTATCCCTGTACATATCTTGTAGTTAAATGGTTTGCCAAATGAGTTTTCACTAAATGTGAGTTTCAGAAATTGAAGTTTAATGATTCTCATGCTAAATCGGTTTTCAATGTTTTGCTTTGTTTAGAAAATGGTTGACAGTATTTATTTTATGTAAAATTGGAAATAACATTTTTAAATGAAATCCAAATCTCTGTGAAAATTATGAAAGTATAGAAAACAATAGCATGTACACTGATACGTTTGAAAAGTATTTATTGTAAATTGAGAGAGACAGCCAGGTAATGGAATATAGATATGGCTGGCAGGGGCTTATTTCATTACCTTGCATAGGGCCCCATTTGAGCATAGTCTGGCTGTGTTTACTCTGGAGGTTTATGCTGCAACAACACAGCTTTGCCAGAGATGGTCTGCACCTGTCACCCCTGGGATTCAGGTTGCTGGCTAAGGCTCTTGCCACCCCTATAGTGCCTTTCTTAGGCAAGGCTCAATGGACAGATCCACCACAATAACAGGTACAAGTATGCAAAATCTGAAGGCAATGCTAGAAGTCTAAACCTCAAAATGCACTCTCTTGAGGTACTCCTAAAAATGGAGAACATCGATATCTGTGCAGTAACTGAGACCTGGTTAAAGGCTCCAGAGAGCACCCCTGCAATACCAAGCTACAACTCTTACCACACTTTTTGGCCATCAAACCAGGACCGAAACACTAAAGGTGGAGGAGTGTAAATATTCACCAAGGATATTCACACCTCCAGGCTAGTTGCCCAACACAATGCATCCGAAATTCTCCAGGTGCAACTAACACTAGGTAAGACTGCAATCCAAATTGTAGTTTGCTACAGATCCCCCACCATGCCCCAAGATTCTCACTACACCTTCCTAAACATACTGGAAAATATTAAGATACAACCCAACACCCTAATACTGGGTGATTTCAACTACCCTGCCATTAAATGGGAAAACTACTCGTGTACCAACACCTTTGCCCAATGGTTCTTGGAATTCATAAATTCCAATGCTCTGGATAAACTAATCCATAGTCCCACCAGGGGCTTCAATATCCTGAACTTGGTCATTACCAAACTGGGAAATCAATGCTACACACCAGTGGTCACCCCCTTGTTGGTTAGATCTGACCATAAGCTAATCGCCTTTGACATCCACATCCCACCCAACCCCCCCAGTAAGGAAACATCAGTAAAAAACTTTTCCAAGGCCAACTTCTTGCTACTCAAGTCAGAAGGGACAAACTTCATGACACCCATGCAGACGGGAACTGAAAATTCGACTGCCGAATCCTATACTAAAGCACGGTATGAGCACATCCACTCGTGCATGAATCGTGCCATCCCAAATAGAACCAAGACACTTTCCTACAAAAAAAGGAAGCCAGTCAGATGGTACCGTCATAAACAAATTATACAACAAAAGGAAGAAACTGTTGCAGAAAAGAGGAAAATCCCAGGATGCAAAAAATTCCCTTACCAGCCTCAGTAAGAAGCTGGGATCCCTCATAAAATCCTCCAAAGCTAGTTATGAAAATAAAATTGCCAAAGATTCCAAAGACAACCACAAGGCATCCTATTGTTATGTCAAGAATCTAAATGGCAATGCTCAGATCTGCTCTGAGCTACAACAGAATGGCATTAAATATACTAATCCCAAGGGCATTGCCAATATCCTGGCAGATTGATTTAGTGCCAACTTAAACCCCCTCTCACCCCCTAAAGGGCTCATCTCAATACAGAAAGATTGCCAAATTCCGGTAATCATGGCCCCACAGGTAAAAACTGCACTATCCAAAGCTAAGAATACAGCATCCTTGGGACCAGACGACATCCCAGGCTGTGTACTACATGAACTACAAAATTAACTGGCACCTGACCTAAGTGTCATGTTTAACCATAGCCTCACCTCAGGCTTCGTGCCCACTGAGAGGTGCACAGCTTCAGTTATCCCACTCCACAAGGGGGGATTCATCTTGGATCCTGAGAACTACCGTCCCATCAGTCTGCCAAGCCTGATCTTAAAGGCCATGGAATGTATTATCATGGAACTTAGAAACAAAGACATTGGCAACCTTCAAACACTGGACCCCACCCAGTTTGGGTTTGTGAAGGGCCGATTGTGTCTCCTGAACCAGACTGACCTCTTTGAATCAGTCTCCAGAGCTGTGGATGAGGGTAAGGCAGTCTACACAGCCTATCTGTACCTCGCCAAGGTCTTCGACACCATCTCCCACTCTGGAATCATAGATACACTTACTAAGCTGGGCATAAATCCCTATGTCACTCAATGGGTTGCCAACTGGCTTACTGACAGAACCTACACTGTAAAAGCAGCCGACTCCAAATCCAGCTCCAGACAAGTGGAGTACCTCAGGGTTCATTCCTGGGAATGCTCTTGTTTGGCATCTACTTCTCTGAAGTACAGGGCAACACTGAGGGACTCGGGCTAACAAAGTACGCAGATGACTGCAAATTGGGAGCCATTATTGAATCCCCAAATGATGTGGATATTCTACAAAAGTGCCTTACAGAAACAGATGCTTGGTTCCAAAGCCATGGGCACAAGCTCAATGCCAAGATGTGTATAGTTATCCCCTTTGGGAAAAACCATGTACCCATGAATTACAACATAGGTGGCATTACACTAAACACCGAAAATGTGATAAGAGACTTAGGAACACAGGTGGACAGTGGTCTCAAATTAGATAACCACATCACCACAACAGTCAGGAAATCCTTCTATGTGGCACACCTCATCATTAAGGGCTTTTCAACTAGAAAAAAGGAGGTCATTGTCCCACTGTACTCAGCCCTTATTAGACCCATCATAGAGTACAACGCCCCTTTTGGTATGTACCTCACAAGACATCTGCCACAATTGGAAAGGCTGCAGAAATACTTCACTAAAAGAATCACAGGCCAAAAGCAGATGCCCTATGCTGACTGACTAAACAAACTCCAGCTATACTCTGTCGGATATCGCCTACTCAGAGGCAGTCTCTGCTTAACATACAAGGCCATGTCAAACCCAGAGCTGTTGGACATGCTACACAAAGAAATCCCAATCCATTAGAGCCACAAACTGCAGGGACCTAAACCTTGTCATCACAATGAACAAAACATGCTGAAGGGATAGGTTCCTGACCCAGAGACTCCCCATACTCTGGAATAGACTACCCATACATGTCAAGCAGAGCACTTCCTTGGCCCTCTTCAAAAGGAACCTTGATGACTGGATGGGAGATAGGAAATTTACCCCGGGGATCACGTCAGTCGCCCTGCTAGACAGGGGTCCAGGGAAGTAAATATTGTGGGAAGAAATAGCCAGGGAATTGTTATGGCTAGGCTTGTATAGGCTCTAGAGTCGATAGCCTACTACTAACCTATGAACCTGTTATTAGCCTTTCAAGTAGGTCATCTCTGTACTGAGTGATGTCATGGTGCAATTCGACTATGATCTGGCCTTGTCTTCCTACCTGCAATAGGAAAAAAAAAAACAGTGTTAACTCATTATGTAGAAAAGGAAGACATTAGCATCCCACCTACCAGTCTATTTTAAGACTTGAACAGACTGACCCTGCTAAATCTGACCAGACCTCCTCCAGTATCAATGTGCTGATCCTAAAAGAATGGGAGGAAAAACCTCTAGTTGAAATTCTTTGACTCACTGAGTGTGGCATTTACATCTCTCATTGTAACTGATAGTCCTGAAGGAAGCTTAAAAACAGGTTGCTGGGGTAATTTAATTATTGTCAAACAATGCACTTAGTAGGTTATACAGCCTTCTGACTTATCTATGACCCTGACTGGCTTGGTTTGCTTTTTGATTTCTTCAATCAGAGAATGACATGGTCTTGACCAGTATAACATCCTCCTAGTAAAAATACTGGAACAGCTCATTAATTCTAAATGCACCAGCACAGAGCCATGTGAAAAGGGTTGATCATACTGTGAAAGTGTGAAAGACTTTAGTTATTGCCAAAAATGATAATGCCATGCAACAACTTACTTATGGGTCTTCTTGGGGCTGATAGAGTACCCTTAATGTTACCACAACTTTTAAGAACTCTACTGTTCAACTAGTGGTTGGTGATGTTGGGGAGAAAAGTTAGTTTAGCCAACCATGCAGTGGCTGACAAATGTATCTGCATGGTGCTGACTGCTTCTATTAATAAAAATATTTGGAGTAGGTAATTGATAATTCCAAACACAGACCAATGTCTCTCTGGAGCTGGTAATCTGAGATAAGACCATTTAAATGAAATATTGACTGAGCCATTCTGGTACTTGGTACCCATGGATTGGATAATAATTTCAAAGCCAGTCTTCTGTAATCAGACTTCTTCCATTATCAGTATGAGATCTCAGTGGTCATTTGGTGCTAGGTCTTAAAATGTGTAAATCTGAGAAGAGGATAAACTGTCACCAGTGTGGCTGTCTTTGTCAGGAACCTGTCTAGCTGAAAATGTCAAGTTAATTTTTAAGCTTAAAGGTACCAAAAGTCTCAAAACTGACTGTACCCACTTCAATCAAGAATACCTTTTTAGCAAGGCTATTATCACCACTAGGGTGTCTGAAAAAATAACCTTACTGTTTCTATGGTGTTCTTTCCATTCTAGTGTAACCACCTAAATGGGAAATATTTCAAGGAAACAATGTCCAGTGTCCTATCATCCCGGCTTTGGAAAACAGGGCCGCAGAAAACTATCCATGGAAAAATATTCCCATACTAATGCTTGCTTCTGCATCTGTGTGTAGCTGAAGAGTATCAGAGGTTGTCCAATCTGACTGCCAAATAGCAACCCCATTAAATACAGAGAGAAAAACTCTCTATAGATGTAAACCTTCTTTGACTCTGTTTGCAGCATAAACACAGTGATGTTTAGTCTTACCACCCCTCAAGAAATTTAAAATATTTATTTAAACTGTCCTTTCTGGTGTGAATACCTGCCATGCAAAGTTAAAAAGGTCATGGATTTCCATCATTTTACAAATCCCAACCTTTTAAACTGATAAAAAATTCATCAATCAAAGATTTCAAATACTGTATCTTAGTTTGGGGTAATCTAAATGCCAATCCTACAGTATCAATATCAAAACTCAAAAAGTGATCAATTTTGAAGGACCTTCATTCGAATCTGTAGCCAAGGGATCACCCATTTACAGGCAAAAATTGCTATAACTTGGCATGCCTTCTCTGGCCCCCTTTTCTCCTTCACCAGCTATCAAAAAAATCTGTGTGGTTTTCTGCATGACAGCTCTGTTTTGCCAAAACCAATGGAGTGCCATACTGAAGGTAGAGCAGGCCCAATGGAGTGCCATACTGAAGGTAGAGTAGGCCCAATGGAGCACCATACTGAAGGCAAAGCAGGCCCAATGGAGCGCCATACTGAAGGCAGAGCAGGCAGTAGAGTGTTCCGTGTGACAGTTCTTTGTCAATGTCGTCATTCACTGAAGATTCAGCCGGGAAGGATAAATTGCAAGTCAAGTGATACTCACCTTCTCTTCTTTCTGATACCAATTCTATGGGGAAATTCTGAAAGATTCCCATGAGGTGAATAAAAAGCACATGACAACCTGTATTTAAGCAGCTCTTCAGCCATAAGTGTCATCACAACTTCCTTCCCTAGAACAGAATGCAATTTCTTAGCAACAGGAAAGCTGGAGGCAAGACCTAGTACTAAACGTGACACAGCAAGCTGGGTAGTTCTGAAGCTCTTTGTCTAGTACAAATACATTAACCAGGGTGTGCATGTTAAGATGTGCATGGCTGACCTTAAAAACAGTCTCTCTATGGACATGAAAAAGTAGCTTGTCTCTTGAATTTAATTCCTGTTTCAGGAAGTGTGGCCTCTTTGTGACACCCAGATTGGGGAGAAATGCCTGTTGCCCAAACTTGGAGACCAGCATCTTGCAGATGGGTGTAATTTACCACAATGGAAATGTTGCATAAACAGGCCGGCTGGCCAAATGCTCTTGCCATTGATAAATACTAAACTCTTGGACTGAATATCTGTTGCCAGGTTAGCTTCCCAGGAATCCAGCATCATGCTAAGTCACATGCCTGAGTTTTCTTCCTTCCACCATAAATATTTATCTTTTTAGATATAATGTAATGTGATTCCAGGATTGTTAAAAAAATCAGACAATAAAGATGGAGCTTGGTGGGGCTCCTTCTTGACTGTTACTGCCATGAAAACTACATAACCAGCCTTCCAAATATCCCATTTCATCACTACTAATTTTGTGGTTGCAGCTAGTGTTATCCAACTCTAGAATATGCTAAATGCCCCCAGCATTTACTAAATCAAAAACATTAATATAATCCCCTATGTGATTTATCTTTAATGGAAGTAGGGATGTGCATCGTGATTTGCAAGCCTGGGGTAAGATCTTCCTTTGAGTTGGTACCTTTATGAGCACTGCTTATGTCCATGGGAGCAAGTAACTGTGCTATCCTAGGCTCAGTCTGCTGAACCAGTGTTGACCATTGATGATTACTGGACCCTGATGCTACTGAACAATGGACTTTATTCTTAGGCACCCCTCCCTATGACTACTGGGATGAAACATTCTGATTCTCACTTAATATGGTTTGATTTGACCCAAAACCTTTCTCAAGTACCATATCAAAAAGCCTTGATCAAACTTCACCGGGGAGAGGTTCCAGAAATTCCTCAAGATATTACTCAGCCAATTGATTGATTCAAATTCCAATTGATTCACTACATTCACATCCCAACCAATTTCCTCTAAACTGATCAAAGTTATGATGTTCCTCCATTTTTTCCCTTGATTTTCACCTTGCATTCTTGGATGGGATTTGGGTGCTAGGTTGTTAAGCCTCAGGACTGAGAAGACATCTCTTCCTGGTTCTTGCCAAACTTGATTGATTCTAAATGGACTCCCACTTGGAATGCAAATTTTCAGCCTCAGACATAACCTTGCCCTCTAGGATAACATTTGAAGTACAGACGGATGTGGGAGACAATACAAGTTTTAGTGGTTGATTCACTTTGGAAATATTTAATCATTACAAATAATGATTCTCTGTTAGGGTCTAAATCATGCTGTTAATTTGACATAATGACCCCGATGAAGTTTTACCTGTATTAACTTGGATAACTGATCAACATGTAAATTGTAATGCTGCAATAAACTGATGGGTATAAGAAAAAAAAGCATATCTGTCTTGATGAGGCCATAAGTTTTCTATGCGAGTGCCTTTTAACAAAGCTGGTGGGTGCAACAAAATGTATGTAATAAATAAGTTCAAAGGCTGTGGTGCAAGAACTCTTATCTCCCATATTGAAAGCAACAGATTAAATGACGAACCATGAGACCGATACTGTGCAGAATCCAAACAAAAGCTTAACGTCCGCAGTGCAAGAGATACCTGAATAGAATTGAACAAAACAATGTTGGCTTGACAAAGCAAAAATCCAGAGATCCTGAAAAAGCAGATCTGACTATGCAGAGAATTGAAAGACATGTCTAAATTAAGAAAACATTCAAGCTCTTATAATCATTGCTGCTATTACACAAGGAGCTGGAATAAAAGGGTTTAAATTACCTGTCTTTTTTGAACTGAAAACCTGTCACACTAAATTTAAATTGGCCATAAAGGGAGACAAACTATTGCATTGTCATCTCTTGTAAAACAGGAGGGACAGCCATTTTCTTCAGCAGCCGATGCACCCTTGAAGTACAGGAGCAGACAGGATGTATGCTGCCTGTGCTAATTGACTGGTGATCACAAACGATGGGTGACTTAAAGTAGAACATTACCTTAGGCACAGAGACACCAGCCTGGCAGATTTCTGCTGCCAAGTCACAATCTCAAACACAAACAGACAGACACACACACACACACACACACACACACACACACACACACACACACACACACACACACACACACACACACACGCACACAACTATATAGATGAAAAACAATGAAATGCCAAGAGAGAGATGAAAGCACTGGAGGTACCAAAGCCATCTAACTGAAAACCTGCGCTGTCACTGTAACTACCTGCCCAACGGTATGGAACTGATTTGCCCGACATAGTGGGATACCATAGAGATGACCATAACAATTGCTTGAATATATTAACTAGGCTGCTGCCTTAACAGTCTAACTGCATATTAAACTGATCCATTGCTGTAATTCTTTTTTTATGTAAGAAAAGGACTATAGTTGGCTACACGAACATTATATTTTAGATAAAGAGAACACCACATACATTAAATTAACTGTCTCACTTATTGTTTTTTACATATTATTTGTATGGGAAACCAGGCTGGTCAATGGCAGGTGGGTGGCTTCATCCTCATTGATCCTGAACTGCACTGCTAAATGCAGATTGTGCACAGCCAAGCCAAACCACTGCAGCGTCAGCAGTAAGATAAGGAAAGCTTAAATAGTCAGGCAGTCTGTCCATCCATTAGTTAATTAGTTAGTTAATTACATTTGTTTAAAGAGATAGTCTGCCTGGGTGGTTGACCCTTTTCAATAGAGTCTTGGGGAAAAGCTCTATATACACAATTCACAATCAATATATGAGAAAATGGATACAGTGGAAATATACAAAAAAACTACATAAATGCAAAGCAGCTCTAATAATTCTAGCACAAGAAGCAAGCAGGCTATGTTATTTAAAGAAAAGGAAAAAAGAGAAATAATCAGAGATACATTGATATTGAATATTCTTTGTTAGAGAATGGGAGATCCGTAGATCATATCCTGATTGGAGAACAAACATTCTTCTGCAGGGTATTAATGTACAAGTAATGCCCACTGAAAAACGAGTCTGCCACTTAACAACAGCATATCAAGCTACCATGGAGCGCGGACTGAAAAACCCTAATGGCCACCATTATTTTACACTTGCTAAGCAGTTCTTTTGCTGTTTAGTGAGCGTAAAGTAATAGAAAAAAAATGTGTGTATGTGTTTATGTCTGTGTGTGAGATTTTATGAGTGTGTGAGAGATTGATCAAACCATTATTTTACACTCACTAAGCAACACTTTTGCTTTTTGGTGGCTGTAAAATAATAAAGAAAAAAATTTAAAACAAAACATTTGCATCTGTTTATGTCTGTGTGCAAGAGTTTGTGTGTGTATGAGTGAGAGATTGATCGAAGCATTATCTAATATTCACTAAGCACATTTGTTGTTTAGTGAGTGTAAAATAACTGAAACTGAAAAAAGTGTGTGTATGTGTATGTTTGTTTATGTTTCTGTCTGCATGTGTGAGTGAAGGCATGCATGAAAGCAGAACAGACTGTGTGTGTGTGTGTGTGTGTGTGTGTGTGTGTGTGTGTGTGTGTGTGTGTGTGTGTGTGTTTGTTTCTGTCTGCATGTGTGAGTGAATGCGTGCATGAAAGCAGAACAGATTTTGTGTGTGTGTGTCTGTGCATGTGTGAGGAGTGATCCCTGGCAGCAACAGCATCAGTTAAGAGGATTAAATACCTCTTCCATATCTTTCAGCACAAGAAATCTAGACAGAGCCAGAAATAATGAGGGACAAATGAGCAAAAATACAGACAGATTTTAAATATTGCTCTTATAAAGTTAGAAAGTTGCTAAAACAACAGTGTTTCCATTAGCATGTATTATCTGAAGAATGTGAAGTCTGAAACTCAAATGTCTATCATTATTTAATGACTTCAGTCCCCAGTGATTTGCCAAAAAACTACACATTTTATGAGGATGGGACCAAACATATGGGCCAAAAATTTAGACATTCTGCAATAATCTGGACAGTTGAAAGGTATACTCTGTTGAGTCTTATCTCAAAATATCTGGATAAAGTACAATAAATGGGAGACAAAGGCTCAAAATAGGGACATATTTTACTTGATTATTGGGATGTTTGTTCGTATACATTTTCTGAAACAAAGGTGCCCATGAAAGACTGAGTAAGAGCAACATTAAAGACATTTGCATATCTCTGGACCTTTCAGTTGAAGAAATCTGGATACAACCTAAATAAAGAAGGAATAAATGCTCAAAAATAGGAACATATTTTAATTATTACTCTTATAAAATTACAAACTTGCTTAATTGGAAAGATCTGTATTACTATGATTTTTTGAAGAAAATAATCGTCTGAAACTCAAATGTATGCTATTATTTACTAACTTCAATCTCCAATAACTGACAACAAACCAAATCTTTTAGAAGTAAGGGACCAAAAAATAACTAAATTCCTGGCTATTTTTTAAGTGTTTTATTTTGGATGTAACATGCTTCCTGCAACACCATTAACATACATTACAGCAAGTTTGAAACATTAGGCAGAGGAAATATTTTACATTAAAAAAAAAAAAATATATATATATATATATATATATATATCTATATATATATATATATATATATATATATATATGGGTCCCCTTAACTTCATCGACACGCCGAAACACCGACGCTAAAAAGACCGACATGAGAAGACCGACGAGACATGATCGACAATGTGAAATCCCGACAGCCGAAACACCGACATGGGCAACGTGTGAGCGCGAGTCGGTAAGTGTGCGATAGTGAGGGATTTAGCATTAGGGAGCGGACAGGTAAGTGTGTGCTAGTGAGGGATTTAGCGATAGGGAGCGGACAGGTAAGTGTGTGCTAGTGAGGGATTTAGCGTTAGGGAGCGGCCAGGTAAGTGTGCGATAGTGAGGGATTTAGCGTTAGGGAGCAGACAAGTAAGTGTGAGATAGTGTGGGATTTAGGGTTAGGGTGCGGGAAAGGTGAGTGTGCGGTAGTGACAGACTTTAGGTGTAGTGGTGGGTTAAGTGAGTTAGGGTTAGGGTGCGGGTAGGGTAAGTGTGCGATAGTGACGGAATGTAGGTTTAGTGGCGGGTTAAGTGAGTTAGGGTTAGGGTGCGGGTAGGGTAAGTGCGCGGTAGTGTCGGACCTTAAGGTTAGGGTTTGGGTTAGGGTTAGTGCATGTATAGTTGTGTGTTATGTTTAGTTTACGTTTTGTGTGTCGGTGTTTTGGGTGTAGGTGTTATGGTGTTCGGTTTTGTGAGTTGTCGGTTTTGTGTGTTTTCGGTGTTTTGGTGTCGTTGTTTTGAGTGTCGGGTTTGTGGCGTGTCGGTGTTGTGATAGGGATCTATATATATATATATATATATATATATATATATATATATATATATATATATATATATATATATATATATATATATAGGTTCATAGGTTCATAGGTTCATAGGTTTATACTAGGCTATCTGCCCTAAGGCATTTATAAGCCTAGCCCAAATTTTTGTGGCTTACGCCACCCCTTATATGAAAAAATACTGTGCCCATTAGTTTGTTGTGCCTCTGTCCAGCAGTGACACAGAGATGATTCCTGGGGTAAACCTACGATCTCCCATCCACAGGTCTAGATTTCTCTTGAACAGAGTCAGCGAGGTGCTCTGCCTCACATGGACCGGGATTTTATTCCACAGCATAGGGAGTCTCTGATAAATCTATCCCTCCAGCATGTCCTATTTATATCCGTGCTAAGGTTTAAGTCGCTTGCTCTAGTGGTTTTGGTGGATTTGGATTTTTTGAGGTGGAGCATGTCCATTAATTCCGGGTTGGACATGGCCTTGTATGTCAGGCACATGTCACCTCTGAGCAGACGGTATGCGACTGAATAGAGCTGGAGTTTCTTCAATCTGGCAGCATATGACAGATTTTGGAGTCCCTTTATCCTTTTGGTGAGGAACTTTTGGGGTCTCTCCAATTGCTGCAGATGTCGGGTGAGATACATCCCGAATGGGGCATTGTACTCGATCATTGGTCTGATAAGTGAAGAGTACAGGGGAACAATGACCTCACTAGATCTGGATGTGAATCCCTTCATGATCAGGTGGGCAATGTAGAAGGTCTTTCTAACCACTTTAGCAATGTGAGTGTCAAAAGAAAGGCCACTGTCAACCTGGGTCCCCAGTTCCCTGATAACCTCTTCCGTGCTTAGTGGATTGCCACCTATATGGTAGCTTGGGGTTACCTTGTTTTTCCCGAAGGGTATGACTATACATTTTTGGCGTTTAACTTCAGGCCATGGCTCTGGCACCAGCTATCTGTTTCCGTGAGTCCCTTCTGAAGGATATCCGTGTCTGATGCACTTTCCACTATGGCGCCCAGTTTGCAGTCGTCTGCAAACTTTGTCGGCCAAAGTCCTCCTATGTTGGCCTGTACTTCTGAGAAGTAGATGCCAAACAATAGGGGGCCAAGGACCGAGCCCTGTGGGACACCACTTGTGACCGGCTTGGAGTCTGATACAGCGCCAGCAACTCTAACCCTGTGGGTTCTGTCCTTAAGCCAGTTTGCAACCCATCTTGTGACATATGGGTTTACATTTAAGCTGGTAAGTTTTTCTACAATACCCGAGTGGGGTATTGTGTCGAAAGCCTTTGCAAGGTCAAGGTAGGCTGTATGGACTGCCTTTCCCTCATCAATGGCCTTGGTGACTGTTTCAAAGAAGTCGACCAAGTTCAAAAGGCATGATCTTCCCTTGACAAAGCCAAACTGGGTCGGGTCCAATGTCTGCAAGTCCCCTATATCTTTGTTTATGAGCTCCATTATGATCCTCTCCATAGCTTTGCAGACTAGACTTGTTAAGCTTATGGGGCGGTAATTACCAGGGTCCGTAGAGGCGCCGCCTTTGTGGAGTGGGACAACAGTTGCCGTACGCCACTCCTTGGGCACGTATCCTGTGGTAAGGCTGAAATTAAACAGCTGCCTTATGTGCGGGTTTAATTCCTCATTTAGCTCGTGTAGCACACAGCCGGGGACACCATCCGGTCCCATTGATGCTGTGTTTTTAGCTTTAGAGAGAGTAGCTTTCACCTGCGCATTTGAGATGTCTGGGAGGCTACACTCGGCTGGGATAGTTATCTCTCCTTTAGGGGGGAAGAGGGGGTGAAGTTTGCACTGAACCTGTCTGCCAGTATGTTGGCAATGTCTGTGGGTTCAGTGATTTTTGTATCATTTTGGACTAATTCTGAGCATATCTGGGAGTTTCCACCCAGGTTCCTAACATAGCTGAAAAAGGCCTTATGATTGTCCTTTGAATCCATGGCAATTTTTCTCTCAAAATTGGCCTTAGTTGGTTTTATGAGTGCTCGTATTTTTTACTAATAATGATCAGGGGTGACTTCCCTTTTATGGATTTTGTTCTATCATGTAATAGCTTTCTCCTCTTATTGTAAAGTTTGTTAATGGCTGGGGTCCACCAGACTGGACGTTTGCCCTTTGTGGAAAGAGTCTTGGTTTTATTTGGGATTGCCTGATCCATGCAGTCCTGGAGGTGTTCATAGAAGGCATTTGTAAGGGCTTCCAGCTTGGGTTGTGGTTTCCACTGGCTCAGGGGCCTTGAAGGATACCACACCAGTCTTGAGTAGTGTGAAGTTTGCTTTAGAGAAGTTCTTCACTATGGTCTTTTTTGTTTGGGGTGGGGCGGGATGTGGATTTCCAGTGAGATTAGTTTATGATCAGATCTCACCAATGAGGGATATACTTCGGTGTGGAGCATTTTGTCCCCATGTTTGTGACAATGAGATCTAGTATATTTTCTCCTCTCATGGGAACAGTGACTAGCTGTTCCATGGCATTTGAATTTATGAACTCCAGGAACCGTTGGGCTAGAAAGTTAGGGCTTGAGTAATGTTCCCAGTCTATATTCGGGTAGTTGAAGTCACCCAATATGATGGTGTTTGGAGATACATTTATACCCTCCAGTGTCTTCAGGAAGGCTGTGTGGGGTTCCTGAGTTTGAGAGGGTGGCCTGTAGCATGCTACAATTTGTAGAGCAGTTTTGCCTATGGTTAGTTGCACCTGGATGGTTTCCGGAGCTTCGTGCGTTGCCACCAACCTGGAGGTGTGGATATCCTTTATGAATATGGATACACCCCCTCCTTTTGTGGTGTGGTCCTGGTTTTGGGGCCGGAACGCATGATATGAGGTAAAACCTAATAGTGCCGGGGTGCTCTCAGGAGCCTTGAACCAGGTTTCAGTTACAGCACAGACATCGATGTTCTCCATACTGAGAAGGGCCTCGAGTGCGTGCATTTTGAGATTTAGACTTCTGGCATTGAGCAGCATTACCCTCAGTTTCTTCCCATTTTTGTTTTCTAGGGTGGTAGGTTTAGAATTTGAGCCTTGCCTAAAAAGGCACTATGGGGTGGCAAGAGCCTTAGCCAATATCCGGAATCCCAGGGTGACAGGTGCAAGCCGTCCCTTGCGAAGCAGCGTGGCTTGTCAAGCATGTCATCCCAGGCAGACAGACACTGGATCCCCTTTGAATGACACCAGACATTAAGCCAATTGTTAAAGCTGATCATCTTGTCTCTATATTGTGGCATCATTCTTGGTGAAGGAAGGATACTGCTCAGGGTTAGGGTCATACCTGCCTGGGCTACATAATCAGAGAGCTCCTCTATGTCTCTTTTCATGTAGTCCAGGGAGGTACGTCTCAGGTCGTTCACACCAGCATGGACAATGACTGTGTCATATTTGTACTTGCCGTGGAGTGACCCGAGTGCTTGTGATATGTGGTGGATTCTAGCCCCCGATAGGCAGCTTACTGTGACCCTCTCCTTGTTCAGCCTGGTGAGTGGGACGTCAGTGTGTCTGACTATGGAGTCACCTATGACAAGTATGTTTGGTGTTGTATTTGGCCTTAAGGGCTGTGACTGCTTTGCACACTGCTTTTGTGGTTTATGTGTTGCTTGTGGGGTGTCTTGAGGTAGCAGTTGTTTGGGTGTCTGCTTTGGAGGCCTCTGCTGTTTAGGTAAATTTTTACTCAGAGCCTCCGAGTATGTCTTTGTGTGTTTATGTGTTTGATTCAGTGGAGTGGTAGCATTATGTGAGGCTGGTTTTGTGGTGTGTGTAGTTGCCTTCTCCTCCTGTCTGGTCTTGCCAGTCCTGAGTTGAGAGAGCTCAGCCTCCAGTTTGGCTAAATAGCTGCATCTCTCGCAAGTATTTGTGTTATGTAGGAGGAGGAGAGGGTTGTCTGTGTACATGAGGCAGTTATAACATTGCCTCAAGATTCCCAGATTCACCAGCTGGACTGGAGAGAAGATTGACAACTGACCTTTGGACATGCTAGAATAATATTGGGAATTCCTTAATTGAAAACAAGGGCCAGTGGGGAGTGAGGATGTAGTGCTTTTAATTTTTAGTGCTGACTTATATAATTGCTTTAGTGAGCAAGTGCCAGGTAACTTGAGTGCAATGTGTTACAAGTAACTAAATGCAGAAACGACAAACAGTAACTTTCTTTCAAGTGAAACAAGGAAATAAGTACAGTAAGCAATGCAGATATCACTAGTGATCCACAGAAGCGCTGAGAAGTTGCGTATTAGGTGGAATTAGCTTCCAGGAAATAACAAGCAAACAAACAACAAGCATATAAACAAAGCTAGATTCAGCAGGCCTGGATCTAGTCTATGCTAGAGCAAACAAGGTGAACCAATTTCAGTAAGATACAGTTCAAATATTCAGGCACTATAAACCTTTAACCAGAAATTCCCAGCTCAGAAGGGCAGAGTCCAGCCTCTTCTCCCACAAGAGTGCAGACCACGAACCTTCTTAATGTAAAATAACTGGCCTGAAGCCCAAGTGCCTAAACCAGAACTAATACACTTGGACACTGGGCTCTCAATCAGCAGTTCCCAACTTAGAAGGATGAAAGCTACCTGTCCTGCCACCACAGTGCTTGCCACAAACCTTCCTAATGTAAAACAACTGGTCTGAAGCCCAAGTGCTTAATCCAAAAGACTTGAATGATAGCTACACTTTAATCAAGTTACAACCAAGCAGTAATAAATACCATTGAATACTTTAGAGAATGTCTGGATTAGTGCTTAACACAAACAAAGCTAGATCCAGCAGGCCCGAATCCAGTCTATGCCACAGCAAACAAGGCGCACCAACTTCAGTAAGAAACAGTTCAGATATGCATGCACTATAAGCCTTTAACCAGAAATTCCCAACTCAGAAGGGCAGAGTCCAGCCTCTCCTCCCACAAGAGTGCAGACCACGAACCCTCTTAATGTAAAATAACTGGCTTGAAAGCCCAAGTGCTTAAACCAAAATTAATACACTTTTAGAATAACAGACACTGAGCCCTCAATCAGCAGTTCTCAACCTAGAAGGATGTAAGCTACCTGTTCTGCCACAACAGTGCAGACCACAAACCCTCTCAGTGCAAAACAACTAACTGGTCCGAAGCCCAAGTGTTTAAACCAAAAGGCTTAGAATGAGTTACACCAAGCAGTAATAAATACAATTGAGTATTTTAAGATGATGCAAAAGTATAAAGAAGTAGGTAAAAACACAAGTACAGTAAAAGCAGATGAAATTTTTTTTTTTTTTTTTTTTTCTGAACAAGTGCTGAGATCAAAGAAACAGATTTGAGTGCTGAAACTAGAAAACTGGCTAGTTATAAGAAAAAAAAACAAGCTATAAGGCTTCCCTCAAACACAGAAGGGCTTGGGGGCTCAGAAGCCTACAAATAGTCTGTACCACTTAACAAGAAAGGCAGGAAATAAGCTTAATTTTTTTTTTTTCTATTTCCCAGATGCTCTCTTTGTACACAGTAGGAGTGCCTGAAATCAGAATATGATCTCACTGCACTCAGTTGAGTGAGCAAATGAGATGGGCCCAGAGGCAGGCTGAGGGGCGGGCAGTTTCAATGCCACTAAGATTAACACCAAAACAAAAACAGGGCGGGTGGCTGGGAATAACTGAAGAGCAGAATAACTTCAGTTAAAAATTCCTTCAACACTCAAATTAAATACTGTATTTTTTTTAAAAAAAAGAGCAGATAAAGGTACTTAAATTCTCTTATACGTCCAGTTGAATATAACCAAGTTCTTAGCTGGCCAAGCTGAAGTTTTAAAGCAGGAATTATTTCACATGCACCAGTTTATATATATATATATATAAATATCAAGTAATATAGTAAGTAACTAAAACACAGCAATGTTACAGAGAACTCATTCTCTAATCACAATAATGCCCTCCAGGGTATGTATTAATTTGTAATTAATGCCTTTCCAGGATTGTAGAGGCTCCCCAACCTGTGGCGTCAGGTCTTATAACAAACCTGGATGGGCACTGATTACACATTAGCACACACCCTGTCGAGCATTATTGTTTGCTTACATACTCTGAAACCCTCCCCCCTTTTTTCAGCATTTATCTACAGTGAGTAATACAGGATGAAGAAGCAATGAATCTTAGAAAAGAGTAGAAAAGTGGTTAGCAAAAGATGGGAGGGGCGTCTGAGATACAGATGAGCAGAAGGTATGTGGAAGAAAAAAGAGAAGGAGGTAGTACAACAGAGAAAGTAAGAGGCATTAGGAAAGTGAAGTGAATGAAAGGTGTAAGGGAGCGAGCGTATAAGTAGGAAGGAAGGAGACAGTGCATGGGATGAGCTAGAAGGAGAAATAGGTAAAGCAAACACAGAAGCCCTACCCTTCCATCCCAGAGTGGGTGAGCCACCTCTTCCTACCCAGCTAAGCTATCAAATGAGTTCTTAATCAATTTCAGATCACATAGTTTGCACTTGGGCCTCCAACCTTCTATGCCAGAGAGGTAGGAGGATTTAAAATGTTAATGATGTTCTATACCATATTTTAATATCTATTTGTACCCAGCAAGGGGGTATAGAATACATGATTTCATTCTCACTGGCAAAATGAACCATTTCCTAAATAAAAAATTCTCAGACACAGCTCTGACTTTGACATATAAACCTCATAAAAACAAAATATCAGTATGTATGTCAGTGCACATTTCTGTGTGTATGTGTGTGTGTGTGTGTGTGTGTGTGTGTGTGTGTGTGTGTGTGTGTGTGTGTGTGTGTGTGTGCACGCGGAGGGTGGGGGTGTCTATTGTGAATGTATATTTTTTGTACACATGAGAGTTTGTGCATGTGAGGGAGAACTTGATGGCTAAGACAAGTGAGTTATGACCGGCCATTAAAGACATAATGATACATTAGAAGTTGTTTCTTACAGAGAAAAAGAGACATTCAGTATCAGTTCAATTCATCTACTCTTACCTAATACTAGTTAATGGTAGTTCTTTAGTTAACAACATGAGTGAGAATCTATGATTCCAGTGAGTGGACATTACAGAATAGGTTTAGGGAATTGACAAGTCACAGTGCGGGACATCTAATTTAAATAGATAAAAAGCTCCAGACCTTCACATCGAAGACATAGGCATCAAGCGATTATGAGACAATACCAGATTCAGAGTAGAAGAAAGTCCTCACGTGCCATATGAAAGAGAAGCTCCTTCACCTATACTATCATCTACACATTTTATTTCCACAACATTTGGCTTATTTTGAAGATGCTGCCTTTTGTAAATAACATCTTACCACTCTACACTCTGATGTTGTTTGTCTTTCGGCTTTTCCCGGTTAGGGGTTGCCATGGCGGAGCTCCGGTCCACTAATGATTGGCAGTTGTTTTTTTTTTTATGGTGTTGAGTTGCCAGCCCGATGCCCAACCTTCAACGATGGCACGCCCATTCAACGCATGTCTTTCAAACGGCTACTCGACCGTGGGGAGGACATGCAGACTCCACACAGAAGGCACTCCCAACCCAATCGAATGGCAGAACCTGTTGCTGTGAGGCAACAATGCTAGCGCTGCACTCTGATATGCCTCCTTATTCTGTAATTATTATTTTCTACACATGATAAAATGTAGAAGAATACTTTCACAACTCTGAAACCTGTGTGAAACAAGACCAAATAAAAACAATCACTTATTAGCAATATTTCCAAAATTCATTAACATTGCAAATGGGCTAATCTATGATCTCTTTTCAGCCCCAACCCAGGCCACAGCTGCAAGATAAAATACAACACGAGAAGCTTATTGCTTTCAGTCACACAGTGGGCTTAGGAAACCAGGGAACAAAAAAAAAATACATGCAATTACAAAATACTATACTGACCAGAGGTGAGCCTTATTCCTGTGAAGGACAGATCTTAAGTCTTGGGTCACTGTGCCACCTGTCGGTGTTTAATTTAATCAGTTCAGCATGATTTAACCCTGTCTGCCATTACTGCCTGAAGTTAAATGCTGATTTTGTGACTGTACTTGGCATTAAACACAAACACTCCTACATAATATTTCACAGACAATTGCACTCTGGAAGTCTTATCAACAGTAGCAATTTCTTTTTGAAGTCCATTTTTGCATGTGTTTTACTATTACATTTTCACTAGCAAGTCTATTTTTTCCTTTTCAATAGAATATATTTTTTTCAGCTGCTAGGAGTCAGGATTCAGAATTCAGATGCCTTCATCTCTCTGTAAGGTATTTGCATAAGGAAGTTTGACATTAGTAACTGTTAGTCTTAAATATTTGCACATGTATAATGTGGTCTAACCACAGCTTACAGTATTTAGTGTAATATAACTCTCTCCCCTTTTTACTGTTCTGCAGCAGTTGCCCCTTTGCAAGTCCTGTGCAAGGCAGTGATGCCAGTTTCTTTAATAAGAGTAAATATCACAGCTCTTCCAAATAGGTAAACAGCAGATTGTTGTTACAGTCAGCTTAGAATTTCTTCCACTAGATTCCATTTGCTGGAAAGATTGATGCAAATCCACAAAAGGCATTGAGCTTGTTAAAAATTGGTGACTGTGTTTAATCAAATGATAGTAGATTGGCTTAAGTACTTATTAATGCTGATTTTCTGACCCAGCTTCAGAACTATGCCTCCTACGGTATACAATAACAGCTTCAAAAGGAATGCATTGATCCACATGGGAACTGGAGGCTGAATCACCCAACTAAAGAAACTCTGCAGATGCCATAATTACCTGCTTAATGAGCTGTGTAATGAGGTCTGAAAACTCACAGCTGGTGGACATCACACAGCATGGCAGAATTACAATTATATTCTGAAAAAAAGTGTTTCTTAGACTCAATTTCTATGATTTCTAAAAGGACTTTCTTCCCACTAAATATTATGAAACAAGCTCAGAAGGCAGGCAACATGTTACAATACACAACATATATTTTGTTAACTTGCATTCTCAAAAACATAACTTCATCTTTTTGACTATAGATTTAAACAAACACAGAAATACTTAATTCAGATTATCACTACTTTGTTTTTCCTTAAATTTTCTCTGATTTATTCAGCAGTGACAAAAACACCAGGAAGATAAATAAACAAATGTGTAAGTGTTTTGTTTAATTGTGAACACTCACTGCTTCCACAACTTTGAGGAAGTGTTTCAGTGTGTCCCAGAAATGTCTCTTTTCAAACAAATTACCTTGTAACTGTACTGAACAATAATAAAAACATAAGAAGTGACCATGTCTTGCCATCACATGGTCTGCTTATTTCATTTATTTTGATTTATTCTCAAGGTTGCAGCGAGGCATATGCCATGTATGCTACAACAAGCACTATTTTGGAATGCTTGATTTATTTAGTTTCACGATTTGTAATGGAGTTTAAATTAAAAAGAATGGTATATTGCTTTTACTTTATTACGATATACATTATTTTCAAAAAGCTTTTTTTTTCAGAATGCCATTTTGGCTAAAATGTTTTTTTTTTTTTTTTTACTAAAGCCTACCATTTCAATTTTTTCAGTTTGATATCCTGGCTATACCCCTGTTTGTTGTGTTCTACTCGATACTGAAAATTTAGCAAGTTCAACTTTAGTCCAGTGGTGCAGGGTTTGATTCCCTCAGCCCCCAAGTGCTTAACTATGAAGAAGTCACTTAACCAGATAGCACTCCTAGGCTAAGTCTAAAAAGGTTACATGGACATCGGTGCTGTATATATTTAACAAATGTAAATAAAATAAAAATATATAAAAAATAAAATATACTATAATGGTTATAACCTAAGAAAGTTTATAAACAATAATGTAAAGGAAAAACAAATATTAAAAATATGAAAGTTTACCAAGCATATAAGAGTACAGAACAGCTACAGATAAACAGATGCAACAAAATAACAACATTGAAAAAAAGTGCAAGATTCAATAAACGGACAAAAAAAAAATAATAATAACCCAGCACATCAAATATCTAACTTGGTAACTCTCACTCATGTACTAAGAAGGTCATCCATTTCTTTAAGGTCTCACCAGATTGTAAGAAGTCAGCAAAGTTCCAATCTGAGTGAAGAAAAACTAGTGTCTAGAACCCAGAGTACAAAGGCAGCCCATTTCTTCAAGTTGACAGTAGACTGAGAAAAAACAAGAAAGATCCAGGTATGCAAAGTCCAAAACAACAAAAAAAAAAAACAAATAAACAACAATCTTGTATATTTTGGGCCGGATTCACGAAGGCTTGCACGGAGTCTAAGAGTATAGTAAGACTCCATTCAGCCAACACGTCCGCCGAGCGATCCAGGAAGAGCCGGTAGGGGCGTGTAACAGAGCTCCTTAAACTAGTCCTACATGGACAGGGCTTGGATATGCAAATTACCTCAATTGCAGGCGAAAGCTATGCAAATGAGGTAAATTTGCGATCCAGGAAACCCGAACCTGTCTGAGTAGGAGTAGTGTTATTTGCAGAAATGTACTCAGTTGATAACTGAGTACGGTTCTGCAAATAGCAAAACTGAGCCATGACAGCTGCAAAAAAAGCATGCATTTACAGGAGGAAGCATGCCAATGGCCAAAAATACGGCCATTGGCAATGGGAAGTGATGCAAAATAGAAATAAAATAATTTTTTTTTCATCCCGATCTCCAGGGTTTAACCGGAGCGCAGCACCATGCAAACGCACTGCACCCTAAAAACCAGAAAATTAATAATTAAGATCCACAAATGTGGATTTTATAGCTAAAATGAATTTACAATGCAAGTGAATGGCAGGCTGAAGACAACATGGCCACCGAGTAGAGGTTGCTAATAGGGGAAGCTCAGTCTAAGAGATGTAACCAAGCATTAGTAGGCAATCCTATGCAAATGAGAGTTAGGATAGTGAATTGCAAGTTTACATAGGAAATGAGCACAGTCAGTGGAGTGTAGGAGTAGGATAAGGGGAGTAACAGAGTAGAAGATAGGTGACATCACGAGGGGGGTATGTATGAAAGAAGTGAAGCTCATTGGAGCAAAGTGTCATGTGTCAGCCGACAATTACATATTATTGAAAGAGGTGTGTCAACAGGTAGGCCAGGTAAAGTCAAGCAATTGGAGGTGTATGCTGTGGATAACATCGAATTTTCTTGCTGAGCGTGCATGCGCACGTGTGCATGCCAGTAAACCCGAGTAAGACAGTGTGCGCGTGTGTAAGCGTGTGTGCATGTGTGTAAGCTTGAGTAAGCATATGTAAGGCTGTGTAAACAGTTGTAAATGTGTTTGCGCTGGTGTGCGTGCGTTTTAACAAGAATAAGAAGGTTTTAGTCCGTGTAAGCATGTGTGCGCGAGAGTTAGCTGGTGTGCGCGTGTTTGCGTTTGTATGCACGGCGCTCCCCCCTGAGGAAACAGAAAGGAAAAAGGAAGCACATCAAATAGTAGGCAAGTTACCAGGGAGTACTAGCAGAGCTAGCAGGTAAAACCAATCAGAATCAGGCAATTACCCTGGCAGAACACTAGCCCAGCCCAGTCCAGCACTTAAAACACTGCAAACAACAGTCCATTATGTTTCTCTCAAGAGACACTGCAACACTGCAGTAAGCTAATAGCAGTGAAAACTGAAAAAGCTGTACTGACGCAAAAAATGTTAGGGGCTGCCTTTGCTGTTATAAAGCGGCATATGCAACATGCTGAGGGTGGTGATGATGCAAATGCTGCTGGACAACCCACAGTGAGGAGACGGAGAAGGGTGTACAGGCCCAGGGTAACCTACCAGGGGCTACATGAGCTGGAGATAGTGGAGCGTTATAGAGTGGACAGAGACCTCTTGCAGCAAATTGTTGAGCTGTGCAGGCCATGCCTCACACACAGAACCAACAGAGGGGAACCCATCCCAGTGGAAACTAAGGTATGTGTTGGCCTAAGAATATTAGCAACTGGTACCTTCTAGAGACCAACTGTTGATATGATGGGAATAACACAGGCATCAGCATCCAGGGTACTGCACCAGTTCCTGGATGCCATGTCAGCACATGTCGATGATCATGTATACTTCCCCAATTCCACTGAGGTATTGGCCAGCAATATGCGTCTCTTCCAGCAAATAGCGGAATACCCTGAGGAAGTGGGTGCAATAGACTGCACGCACATACACATCAAAGCACCAGCCTGTGAGTGGGGTAGGGTCTACTTCTACCGCAAGGGCTTCCCCTCCATCAACTGCCAGGTCATGTGTGATGCCCAGGGCATAATACTGAATGTGTGTGCAGGCTGCCCTGGAAGCTACCATGATTCCCATATCTGGCATCTGACGCAGCTGTACCAGACATTTGCCAATGGGGACACCCCACATGGACACCTAGTGGGGGATGCTGGCTATGCACTGGAGCCTTGGTTGATGACACCCATCAGAAACGCACACACACACCTGAACAGGAATGCCATAATGAGGCACACGCACAAACACGAAATGTAATTGAGCGTGTGTTTGGGCTGCTCAAGTCACAGTTCTGGTGCCTGGACACATCTGGTGGAGCCTTGCAGTACTCACCAACTACATGTACCCAAATTTTCATGGTATGTGCTATGCTACATAATATGATCCTGTGAAAACAGCTACAGCAGGACCAGCATAGGCCCGGGCCAAACAGCCCCCCACCATTGCCAGGGCCATCACAGGCAGAGCGTGACTCGGAGGAGGAACAACCTGAGCCTGCCCCAGTAGGCAGAAGGAGGTGTGCCCAGTATGCTTTGACCTTGGCAAAGAGGCAACGCATAGCACATACACTGGCTCAGTAGGAACTCTGAAAATGATACCTCTCTCTGACCCGCACATATAGTAAAAGGGATGCCTACGTTGACACTACCTGCTGTCAAGCATGTATAGGGAGTGTAGTATGTGCATCCAACATAGGCAGCACTGCATCAACACCTGAGGCATGATTGCCATGTGTTAAGCAATATAAAGCAATGCTAAACAGCATTTACCACCGTGTAGTATATGTAAACCAAATCGCACACACTAACTAGTACAAATGTGGTCAATGTTGAGTAATATTGGCCAACGTCCAGCAATGATGGTTAATATTGAGCAATGTTGGACAAGCTAGGTCTAAGTAGGGCATAGCTGAACAAAAGCCAACATGCTCGTTGTTGCTCTATTGGCCCTTAAGCAGTCTGGTCTGCTCAGTATGAAAATATAAGCAGTGATAGTCCTCGAACCCAGGATACTCTGCACTATAGTCATAGTACTGAACCACTAAACCATGACAGCATTGCAGTGGTTAACCTGTATGAAGAAATGTTGACAAGTCTATGCAAAGTATTCCATGGAAACCCTGCAGGCAAAGCATAATCCCTGTCGAGTTATGACACAAAGGTGAGTCCTGCAGTAAGAATAGAACCTGACTTTCAACACACACAGTAGAAATGTTAATATTGGACATGTACACATACATCAACAAATGTAGTGGACCTCAGACAGCAACATACTGAAAGGTCACACTGGGCATGCTCACACACTTGAATACATGAGACAAATGTCAGGCAACAGAACACTGACAGTCTGAACTGGTCATGCTCACACACTTAGGCCATGTTGGAGTACAGCAGTGGGCCACACATATCAGGCAGGTGCATGTGTTAACCCAGGAACCTCTCACTATCCAGCAATCTGCACTGTGCACACACTTATATGACAACAGACACATATATAATATAGTGGAACCCTGTCATAATCAAATATGTTCTGCAGATACCTAAGCGGTTCATAGAAAGTGGGAAAGCAAAGATGATAAAAACCTGCAAACAGTATCAGCAATAAACATTGTGCATCATGAACATTTTCATAGGTTCAGAGGTTGATACTAGGCTATCTGCCCTAGGGCATGTTCAAGCATAGCCAGAGTGTGCTTGGCTGCTGCAACCCAGTCAAATCAGAACACTGTGCCCGTGAATAGTAGGTCACACAAGATATCCCATTTACATTTAGTGTATTGTGCCTCTGTCTAACAGGGACCCAGAAGATATCCCATGGGTACATATACGATCACCCATCCACTTATCAAGATGTCACCTGTAGGTGGTCAGTGGGTGGCTCTGCTTATGCAAAACTGAGACTACACTCTGCAGTGAGTGGAGCCTTACGGATAATAATATGTCCCCCCAGCATGTCCTATCAGCATCTGTGCTGAGGTATATGTCCCTGGAGTGTGTAGCTCCAAGGGAGTTGGATATCCTGAGGTGGAGCATGTCCATTAATTCTGGGTCAGATATTGCCTTAAACTACAGGCACACAACACATCCGTGTAGGTGGTAAGTGACTGAGTAGAGCTGGAGTTACTGTATCTGAACTGTGCAGGGCATCCGTGTGAATCCCTACATCTGCTTGATGAGTAAAATTTGTGGCCATTACAGTTGCTGCAGGTGTCGGGTAAGGTACAACCCAAATGTGGCATAGTAACCAAGCATGGTTGTGATGAGTATAGGGGCACAATGACCACACGTGATCAACATGTGAAACCATGTGGAATATGGTGGGCTATGTAGAAATACTGTCTAACCACTTTGGCAATGTGATTGTCAAAGGCGAGAGTACGAACAGATCGTGTCTCCAAACCCATAACAACTACTACCGTATGTAATGGATTACTACCTATGTGGTAATGTGTGGACATATTGTCATTCTCAAAGGGGATAACTATGCAACTAATGGCATGTAGTCGTAGGCCATGGCTCAGGTACCAGTCATCCTATCTCTGTGAGACCCTGTATGAGTATGCATGTGCCAGCTGGAGAGTTGATTATGGCACCCGGTTTGCAGTCATCTGCGAACATGGGCAGCCATATCCCTCCTGTGATAGCCTGTACATCACATAAATATATACTGAACAAGAGAGGTCCCAGGACTGAGCCTTGTGGGATGCCATGTGTAACTGGTGTATAGTCAGACATGGCACCTGCAACACTGAGCATGTGGGTGCTATCCCTGATCCAGGTAGCAATCCATCGTGTGAGATATGTGTCAATATTGGTGCCGGTGAGCCTATGCATAATGGCCGTGTGGGGTATTGTGTTGAAGGGTTGTGCAAGGTCCAGGTAGGCTGTGTGGACAACCTTCCCAACACTGATGGACCTGGTAACTGTTTAAAGAATACAAACAGGTCCAACAGGCAAGATCTGCCCCCAACAATGCTGTAATGTGTAGGACCCAGTGTCTGTAGGTTTTCCATGTCTATGTGCATGAGTCCCATTACAATACGCTCCATAGCTTTGCAGAACAGGCTAGTTAACCCTATAGGCCGATATTGCCTCTGGTCTGTTATGGCAGTATTCAGTGGAGTGGGACCACAATCGCTGTACGCCATTCCATGGGTACAAATCCTGCAGTAACCCTGATATCGAACAGTGATGTAATGTGAGGGTTACGTCTGTCATGAAGGCCGTGTATGACACAGGCCAGGACACTGTCTGGTCCCATTGATGCTGTGTTGTCCGCTGTGGGGAGGGCAGCACTCACCTGTTTATTTGTGATGTCAGGGAGGTTGCACTCTGTTGGGATGGACGGTACCTCCTTAGGGGGGATGGGGGGGAGACATCTGCACTGAACCTGTTTGCCAGGATGTTGACAATGTCTGTGGGTTCAGGGTATGTTCAGTCAGTATGCAGTAACACACAGCATATCAGTGAGTGTCCAGCCAGGTACTTGAATTAATGAAGAAGGCCTTGTGAGTGTCCGATGTGTTTGGTGCAATTGTCCATTAGAAGCGGGCCTGACATAAATACATGAGTGATTGTAGCTGTCTGTTAGTACAGATCACAGATGCCTTCCCTGTCTGGGATTGTGCTCTATCATGTAGTAGCTTCCTCCTTTTGTTGTATAGTGTATTAATGGCTGGGGTCCACCAGACAGGTCCCCTGCCACTGGAGGAGTGAGTCTAGGTATTATTTTGGATAGCACGATCCATGCAGTCCACTAGGTGTCCATAGACTGTGTATGTAAAGGATTCAGCAGTCTGAACCATGCTTACCACTGACCCAGGTTCTCTGAAGGATACCACCATGGTATGGAGAAGTGTGACGTTTGCTTTTGGGAAGTTCACCAAGATTACCCAGGATGGGTGTGGGGACGGGATATGGATGTCCAGTGAGATAAAATATGTTCTGTCCTTACCAATGAGGGGTATATCACAGGTGTGGAACATAGAGTCCCCATGTTGGTGATGATCATGTCCAATATGTTGTCCCCTCTTGTGGGTGTGGTGACCAGTTGTGCCATAGCATATGAGTTTACAAATTGCAGCAACTGTTGGGCAAGGGTGTTGGGGCCTGAGTACTATCCCCAGTGTGTGTATTTGACGTCACCCAATATAATGGTGTTTGGGGAGACTGTCATATTGTCCAGTGTTCCCCGGAAAGATGAGTGTGGTTGCTGAATTTGTGAGTGTGGTCTGTAGCAGGCAACAAACCAAAAGGCAGATTTGCACAATGTTAGGTGCATATGTATGGTCTGTGATGCTTTGTGCAGTGCTACCAACCCGGAGGTATGTGTATCTGTGATGTATATGGATACTTTCCCTATTTGTGTTGGCCATTCCGAGTTATGTGGTCAGAAAGCATGGTACGAAATATAACCTGGTAGTGCTGGTGTGCATGTGGGAGCCTGAACCATGTGTCTGTTAGTGCACAGATATTTCTATTCTCCATACTGAGAAGATTCCTGAGTGTGGTCAATGTGATGGTAATACATCTGGTGTTGAGCAGCATTACCCTCAGTGTCATGTACTCTGTAATGTCAATGGAGGTGGGTCTGTCTTTTGAGCCCCACTTAAATAAGGCAGTATGGTGGCAGCAAGTGCCTTAGCCAGTATTCAAAGGTCCAAGGGTGACAGCTGCAAGCTGTCCATAGGGAAGCTACGTGGCATGTCGAGCATGTCACCCCAGGCTGACAGACAATGTATCCCCTTTGAATAACACCAATATGTTAGCCAACTGTTAAATGTGATCAGTTTGTTGGTATACTGAGACATCATACTTGGTGAGTGTAAGATGCTAGATAAGGTCAGGATCATACTGGCCTGGGCTACATGATCAGAGAGTTCCTCTATGTATCATGTCATGTGGTCCAGGGAGGAACGTCTGAGGTTGTATGCACCATCATGGGCAATGATGATGCCAGTCCTGGACTTGCTTTGGAGTGACCTGAGTGCATGTGTTATGTGGCGGATCCTGGCACCTGAGAGACAGCTCAAAGTGACTATTCCCTTGTTTGGCCTGGTGAGTGGGACGTCAGTGTATCTGACATTAAGTGTCACCTATTACAAGTGTATCAGATGTGTTGTTTAGCCCGAAGGGCAGTGACTGTGTGGCACACTGACATTGTGAACTATGTGATATGTGGGTATTGTAGTGGGGTAGCAGTTGTTTGTGTGTCTGCTTTGGAGGTCTCTGCTGCTTAGGCAGAGTGTATGTAGAGCCTCCGAGTATGTGTATGTGTGATAATGTGGTTTGATTGCTGTCACTATCGGTGTATGTGAGACTGATATGTGGTGTGTGTGGTCACCTTCACCACCTGATAGACCATGCCAGTGATGGGTCGAGAGAGCTCAGCCTCCTGTATGTCAATATTGTTGCATCTCTCACATATATCTGAGTGTGTTGGAAGGAGGAGAGGGTTGTCTGTGTACATGAGGAGGATGTGACATTGTGTCATAACCACAATATTCACTAGCTGGACTGGAGAGTACACAGAAAACTGACCCCTGGACATACCAGTATATTATGATAACATACTCTGTAGCCTGATCACAAAGGATCAGTAGGGTGTTAAGTGTGTAAAGGAGTATAACCGGGATTAGTGCTCAGGTTTGTTGGTGTTTTGTAATGAGTAGCTGAGAAGGAGTCCAGACTGAGAATCATGACATGTCCTTCAGCTATGTCATAAATAGTAATGTACACTCATATATGTCCTGAGTCAGGGCCAACTGTACCTTACTGACAATGCCGACATCCTGTCAGACAGGCCCATATATACATACCCACCTCCCACTGACGATAGTCCCTGACATCATACCAGGAAATATCACGTGTAGAATGGCTGACCAGCTCCCCCCAAAGCCAAAAGCATGGCAGCAATTGCATTACAATGTTTCCCAATATGTGTCATGCATGCACTACAGAACAAACAGACGCTGCACCTGAACAGTCTGTTGAGCCTCACCCACTCCACAGGGTCTGGAACCATCGAATGTGTTACAGCAACATATGGCACTCCCCACAAGTGTGGGTGCACAACATACCATGGGAAGTATAGCCCAGTAAGCCAATAAAGTCTGATCTGCAAGGCCATGGAGTGCATCATGGCTGAAGTCATACACAGAGGTATTGGAAGCTGACAAACACACAACCCTACCAACTGTGGTATGTTCATGTGCAGATCATGGTTCCCAAACATGCTACACCATTTGCAAGGCAGCCACCCAGGACATACATCACTGAACAGAGCTACACATGTCCCACATAGACTTTGCATAGCTCTTCATCAACATCACAGACACATGTCGTATCCACAAAACCAACAATCTGTGCATAGATATCGGTTGACATATGAAGGGATGTCAATGTGTCTGCAGATAGATCACACAAGGTGCGACTCACAGGGTCCTGTTCAAGCTGTTGATACCTGCCGACCCACATGGATCATTCCTGGGATTGCATAAAAGAAAGTGCACACACATTCCCATGTCCAGTCTGATGATGTCAGCATCCTACAAATATACCAGGAGAACAGAAACCACCCAGTAAAGCATACAATGCATCATGTTAATACGTATTTCTCTAGTATCATAACATAGTTAAGTAGGGGTTTGAATCCTGCAAGTGCTGTTAGTGTGTGTGTGTGGGGGGTGTATGTGTGTGATTTCCTTTGAGAGGAATAGCCTTTTTGGAGACTGGGAAAACACATTAAAAGAGGTACATCCCTCTTTGGAATGTCTGCTGATGTCAGCATCCTACAAATATATCAGGTGAAGCGAAACCACCCAATAAAGCATATAGCACACCGTGTTAATGCGTATCTCTGTAGTATCATCACATAGTTACGTAAGGGTTTGAATCCTGTGAACACTGACAGTGTGTGTGGGGGGTTGTATGTGATTTCCTTTGTGAGGAGTAGCCATTTTGGAGACTGGGAAAACACAATAAAAGAGGTACATCCCTCTTTGGAATGTCTGATGATGTCAGCATCATACAAATATATCAGGAAAACACAAACCACCCAGGAAAGCATATAGCATGCTGTGTTTATGCATATTTCTCTAGTGTCATAACATAGTTAAGTAGGGGTTTGAATCCTGCAAATGCTGAGTGTTTGTGTGTGCCACAGGTGGTCAATACAGTGTGGGTTTTGCTTTTACTATGGTATGACATATGATTAAAACAGTATGTGCATTGCACACATCGGGTATCTGCGTGGCAAATGAATATGTGTACATGTGACCTCAATCAGTACATAGGTGTGAAGCCTGCATACTACATGAATACATTTGTTTCCTTCGACAGATTGTGCCGCTGCTTCTCAGATCATAGGTCACATATGTATGTATGCAACATGCCTGGCCACTGTAGTGATCCGTGGCCAAGGTCAACTGTGCTACACACATCCATGACACGTACTATAGAGTACTGTGAGTGAGGGTAATTGCCTGGGGTATATGTCACACATGTTTATACACAACAATGACTGGCAGTAATGGACAGTCATTATAGGTGTACAACAGCCCTGTGGATATGCATGCAGGCCCCTAATGTGTTATGTGAAACACCGATGGACCCCACAATACCTATGGATATGTGGATACCAAGGGACAGATGACATAACATGTGTCTGTCTGTACACATTGGTACCCAACATACATGTTGAGGGCTACCACCTATGTGGTACTGTAGGGATAGTATGTCTAGTAAATGTGGGTGACTATGCCATAGTCGACTTACGACTATACAGCATGTATTGGACAAAAGGTATCTGTCTGTATGATACCCTTGTGTAGGATATGCGTCCCATCCAGGGAATGCAGTGTAGGCCAATGCATGCATTTCCAGATGTGGATGGACATATCCCTAGTGTGTTTGCATGTACCTAAGAGGGCTATATGCCACACAGGTGTGGTCCCAGGAATGTGTGGAGGTCAATACCACTGGTTACTGTTATAGTATAGTACCGGAAGGATCCAACTGTTACTGAGTTCCCTACAACTGTGTGTCATTTGTCAGGACATCATCTAATGATTGGTTATAGTCATGCTGTTGAGGTGGTGTATACTACCAGACTGCAGATCATTGACAGATATCAACAGTATCACCCTCAGCATAGTGTCAACCCATGTCATACACACATGTGTACCCATGTTAGTACATATCTGTAGTAGAATGCATACTGGCCATCGAAAGATACCATGAGATGTTAACAATGTGTACAACAGGGTGTGTCGCACATCCCACGTGTCCACTATGCACGTACATGCAGGCAGTGCACACACACCATGTTCACAGATGTACACCTGCTAATTTGTAATGCACACATCACACACGTACTGTCCACTCACTAACACATGCTGGCAACACTGTACAATTCAGCCAAGTGGCACATGGGTCGACAATACATACTCAGACCTAACACTGGTGTAAACAATGCTACAATGACTATCAGAGCTGTGATGTATAATGCCTGCTCAGATATACCTACAAGAATATCAGTAGACTTTCCTGTTAGCAACTTGCTACTATTGCTACACTGCTATAATGTCACCTGTGCATCAGAACCATGTTAGCCTATTCCTCCATCAATGTGACAGATGACAGGAGGTGGCACAGGTGTCATCATATGCACAGGGTGTGGTTGCTGGTTTGCCAGAGCCCAACATTGACCCATCCAATCGACATGTATGTGTGTGTGTGTGTGTGTGTGTGTGTGTGTGTGTGTGTGTGTGTGTGTGTGTGTGTGTGTGTGTGTGTGTGTGAGGGACAACAGTACAGCATGGGCCAATGTTGATGTAATGTGTGTGTGTGTGTGTGTGAGCCCTAGTTGTTTGGTTAATGTGTGTGTGTCTGCATGCACACAACTCCACCATGTGGCTGCCATATACAGGCAGTTGTGGGACAGCCACAGACTGTATCTGCTAGGCCGTACAGATCACTGTCTCTGGCCACAGACATGGTACCTGTGCCTGGCAGGGGTGCTACGGGCAGTATCGGGTACCAACCCTGACTGGGTGCTATCATCAGAGGCAGAGGTATGATGACTGGACCCATGTCCCTGCTGTGACTGGCCAGTGCCACGTGCGCATGGTTTAGTAGGACAGTCAATGGACAGGCCAGCCCCAGCATTGCTGGGGCTGTTACTGAGACTACGGGAGCGGCTGTAATCCGTGGTCCGTCTGCGATGACTGCCAGCTGATGCTGTTGCTGGCATGCGTCCATGTCGGCTTCCCATCCATCCCGCATGGTCCTGGCTCATGGCTAACACATTGTGGAGGGCATCTAATGTCTCCCTCCAATGGCTATCAATGACCTCGGTGTAATTCCGGATGGCACCGGCAAGGTCACGGATGCTGTCATTGATAGCAGTGTAATGGGCCCTCTGCGCCCTTAGTCCCTGTTGGGTGTACCATTCCATATGTGCCTGTGCCTGCATTACAGCCCGTAACATACTGGAGGTTGTAATACCTCTGGGGGCATGTCTGCCAGGGGCAATATGACCAGTGGTGGTCCCCCGAGAACCCCTAGACATCCGCCTATGCAGTACCATTCCAGTAATCTGGCTATGGCTGCTGTGAGGGATGCACGTGCCATGGGTACCGCACTCTCCTGGTGAAAGCCGACTGTATGCTGTCCCTCAGCTAAGGCCATTGGTGATGAGGGATGTATTGGCAGTATGAGTGTGTGCATAGATGGGGTTGAACGCTGTGTATTGTCAATTGGTTGACCAACGACAGACCCTGACAGACCTTCCTGTACTACAATACATGTCTCATCATCTCCACTATTAGTGGCAGTGACATCAGGTTCCCTGCTGCATTCAGACACCCCTAACTCAGCACCTGTGGAAGGAAGACAGGGAACACACTTCACAATCTGTACATGAAGTTATCACACATGAACACATGCACACATGAACACATGCACACATGCACACATGCAGACATGCACACATGAACACATGTACACATGCACACATGCACACATGCGCACATGAACACATGCGCACATGCGCACATGAACACAAATACACTGCTCACCACAGCACATACACACACACCAGCAATCCAACACATACACAATAGTGGGTGAAGGTGGGTGACAGTATCACAGGGTAAACAGTCACTTCGCACGTGTCAGCATGCAGAATATGTGTTGCTCAAGACCATGCAGTGCAAGTGTTGATGGCCCTATTTAATGACATTATACATGACTGTGATGCATGTGTGTAGTTGTTCAGTGATTGTCTACACCCTGGAACACAATGTGTACATGGACACAACATTGCTGTGCAAGTATTATCTGCTCTGCAATGTCCTGTGCACCATCACTCAGTGGTATACATACCATGGCTGCATGTTTTATCTGTGTGACACATAGATTGCCATGTCTGCTTACAGTGTCTGTGTCCATAGCGAATAATAGTGGGCACAGGTGTAGCAAATGCATGCAATGTACAGACATGGGATGAGTGGTGCATGTAGACATGAAGGAATCCCAATGCTCGACATGGCCATTGTACAGTGGTTGTGGTTATGGTGAGTGTGGGACATATTGCAGATATGTCGGTGCCAGCCATGATATGGCATGTTACATGACTGCAACATTAAACACCACACATACCCAATGTGTGTCATGTGACCTATACACCCAATAGCATTCCAGGACATATATGTGTCTCTTTGTACAGATGGTGACAGCTGTGCATACTGTGTATACTGGCATATGTAAGCACACACAACATGCTATGCATATTGTGTATAGGTGCATATGTTCACACACGCACAACAATGAGGTGCAATGCAAAGACCGCTATGTATCATACTGCGGTTACTGTACCTGGATGGGGTGTACTACCATGTGCCATCATCATCATCATCATGCATCTTGTGTTCACTCACGGCTACTACTGTGTGACAGACCACCTCCTAGCATGCTGTACCTGAACTGCAGTGCCGTGGCTACGCTCACTATTACACAGCCACTTTGTACATGGGTGTATGAGGTGCCCAATAGGGAGCATTGCCTAACATGACTGTGTTATGTGTTGAAGAGTGTTGCACAGCCCCATGATAGGCCTCTACCCCTGAGGTACATCATGTGTGTGTGGATGACATGTGGGATACTGAGGTGTGACCTTACAGTGGGTGTGTGGTTATGCCATATGTAGCATGTCTTTGTGTACTCCGTGTGATAAACGTGTTATGTTGTGTACAGGTGTTGCAACTATGCCTATCAAATGTGCAGTACAGGGTTGCCACAACTGTGTCTTATGCTCTGTGTATTGAATGTCAGTGAGGCAACTACTGACATTACTGAGCTGTGCAACGTCTTACAGCAAACATGCACGGCATGCATTATGCTTAGGTGTGTTACGTGTATATGGCCTACACCTCACCTATGACATGCATATTTCATTACTAACATTGCAGTTATAACACACTCACCAGCATGGATTAGCTGCCCTGCTGTCACACCAGAGAGACCTATGAGAATATGAGAGAGTTAGTCAGTGGCCACAACTGTGGCATTGCTACAGTGGCTATGCTAAACTGCAGTATAACAACATCAACAGTCACAGGTGTAGAGATATTATTCGAAATATCAGTATTGCACAACACTAGGCAGCAGAACTGCTAAACACACAGTACACATCTCACGTAGACATAATCTAACAATACAGTTAACTGTCGTCTACAGATAGGGCATGTTACCTGCTTGCTCCGGGTGGACGTGCTGGGTGGCTCCGGCCTCCATGACAACACATGTCAGAGGTTGATGTTGCTGTTGTCCAGGAGCCATCACGCTTAGGAGCAGCTCCTCCTCTCTGGTGAGGGGGGATGAATGGCGACCCCACCACCTGTGGCATGCTGTTGTCTTTGGATATCAGATGCATGCCACCGGACATGTCTAATTAAATCACTGCAGTGATGGCGTACCTGCTCATATGTCCGGTTATGCATGCCTATGTCATTTACCCGACGAACAAGTTCCTGCCACAGTGCAGTCCGCTCCTGCTGGTGCTGGCTGCTTCTGGAGAACAGCATCATGTACTGCTGCAATAGGCTTTGTTGTATCACCTCTTCCTCATCCGCTCTGTATGATGGATTGCATTGGTGGGCCATCTGGTTGAAAAAGATATGAACAATATGTGTGAGCGAGTCCTGTGGCACACTTTACACCTTTAACCACAGGTATCACTTTACTGACATATATACCATCCTATTGTCTGTCAGAGGTTACGCACGTTCAATACCACTTATTGGTTCTCAGGCCACAACTAACTAACAGTGCCTGGCATACTGTTATATATCACACCACTATACAACAGTACCCGACACACTGTTTGTGACACATTGCACAACCTCAAGACAGGGGTGTATATCACACCAATGCATGAACAGAGATGTCATCCATTGCAATGGATGTAAAGTACAGGTACAGTAGTACCAGTCAACCACCCTAGTCATTGATGCCATAGCCCTGCCTAACAGATGCGTGCAGTTGTTACTAGAGGTGGCATACTGCTGTAACAGAGTATATATGTTGCTGGATACACATGTATACCCTGTAACACAAATATGATTGCAGCCATTGTACAGGCATGATTACACACACATCAGACAAACATACAACACACCACTGTATGCCAATACAGATGAGCATTACCTGTGTAACATACAGTACTGTGTGCCACTACTTACACACCCTTATGCCTGAGGTTTGTCCTCTGTGCAGAATACAGGAAACACAGATGACAGTGTTTCCAAGCAAGGTGAACACACACCATACTGTGCTGTTTAGGCCTACAGCTTCTGGTAGTACTACAGTTTATATGGGAGTTGGATTCACCAGCAGTACCACTCACTAAGCATACATGTATTGCTTTAGCCTACAATGAGACAACACATTAGTCAACAAGGAACTAAGTCACATCATATGCCGTACTACAATGTCTGCCTAACAGTACATTACTCATCATTTGCTGTCCTCACAGCTAGGATAGACACTACCATGTCAGATACAACTTCACACTAAGCTATCACACCTTTGCAGACCTTGCACACATTCAGCATTACACTTATTCAACCTCACATAGTAGGTATTGCATTGAGTGCATGTGTGAGTGCATAGTGTCATAGGTAGGTAATATGCTGTTGGCCCAAGGGCCTACGGCAGCCTAGCCATATGCTACCCTGGCCTTTGACACACATGTACTTTGATTTATAGGTTCATAGGTTCATAGGTTCATACTAGGCTATCTGCCCTGGGGCAATTATAAGCCTAGTCCAATTCTGTATGGCTTACGCCACCCCTTGATTTGAGTATACTGTGCCCTTTTTAAGGTTTAGTTTACTGTGCCTCTGTCTAATAGTGACACGGGAGTAATCCCTGGGACAAACCTACGATCCCCCATCCACTTATCGAGATTCTTCTTGAAGAGATTCAGTGAGGTGCTCTGCCTCACATGAACTGGAATTCTATTCCAGAGCGAAGGAAGCCTCTGGGTTATGAACCTGTCCCTCCAGAAAGTTCTATTTATTTCTGTGCTGAGGTTCAAGTCCCTCGAGCGTGTGGCTCTAAGGGATTTAGATTTACTGATGTGGAGCATGTCCATTAATTCTGGATTTGACATAGCTTTGTATGTCAGGCATAGATTGCCTCAAAGTAGGCAGTATGCAACTGAGTAGAGCTGGAGTTTTTTTAACCGAGCAGCATATGGCATCTGTTTGAGACCCTTGATCCTCTTGGTGAGATACTTTTGGGGTCTTTCTAATTGCTGCAGGTGTCAGGTAAGGTACATCCCAAAAGAGGCACTGTATTCTATGATGGGCCTGATGAGGGATGAATAAAGGGGCACAATTACCTCTCTTGATCTAGATGTGAAACCCTTTGTGATGAGGTGGGCTATGTAGAAGGTCTTTCTAACCACTTTGGCAATGTGGTTTTCAAAGGAGAGATTGCTATCAACTTGGGTCCCCAGGTCCCTAATAACTTTCTCTGTACTTAATGGGTTTCCGCCTATGTGGTAATTTGTGGGCACATTGTTTTTGCCAAAGGGTATGACTATACATTTTTTGGCATTTAGCTTTAAACCATGGCACTGGCACCAGTTATCTGTCTCTGTGAGAGCTTTTTGAAGGATGTTTGTGTCAGCTGGAGAGTTGATTATGGAGCCTAGTTTGCAGTCGTCTGCGAACTTGGTGAGCCATAGTCCTCCCACGTTTGCCTGTACCTCGGAAAAGTATATACCGAACAAGAGTGGTCCCAGGACAGAACCCTGTGGGATGCCACTTGTGACCGGTTTCAAGTCTGACATGGCTCCAGCAACTCTCACTCTGTGAGTTCTGTCTTTGAGCCAGTTTGCGACCCATCTTGTGACATAGGGTTTTATATTTAAGCTGGATAGCTTATCTATGATGCCCGAGTGGGGTATTGTGTCAAATGCCTTTGCAAAGTCCAGATAGGCTGTGTGGACTACCTTCCCTTCATCTATGGCTTTGGTGACTGTTTCAAAGAAGTCAACCAGGTTCAAAAGGCAGGATCTGCCCTTGACAAAGCCGAACTGGGTAGGATCTAGTGTCTGTAGGTCCCCAATGTCTTTGTTTATGAGCTCCATGAAGATCCTCTCCATAGTCTTGCAGACTAAGCTAGTCAGGCTTATGGGGTGATAGTTTCCAGGGTCCGTAGAGGCTCCACCTTCGTGGAGTGGGACCACTGTTGCTGTAGGCCATTATGTGGGCACATATCCTGTAGTGAGGCTGAGATTGTATAGCTGTTTTATTTGAGGGATTAGTTCCTCTTGTAGTTCCAACAGACATTGGGGACCTACACCCGAGGGTGGCTGTGCTGGGGGCTGTGTAGGATGGGCAGGCTCACCTGTGAGATGCACCACTCTCGCCTCGAGCTGGCATAGGGGATCAGCGACTGAATGCTGGATCTCCCTACGCACCACAACCTGGACCCTTTGAAGGGTGACAGGTGGCCCTTCTCCGCCCACGCTTGCACGGGGGGGACAAACCCCATCCCCTGCAGTGCTTCCACCCAAAGGTGGCACAGGACCAACAGAGGAGGGGATCCCGGGCTGGGCACCGGACCTGCTGGTGCTGGTGCACTCGCCAGCTGAGGAGGGACAGGTGGGTCCGCTGGGACCGGCCTTCCCATACGTTCTGTGATTAGGTGTGTTTAATTACAACATAAACAACAGCATTCCAGATTAGTTGTAACAGCATGCAGTAATATTCCCATTAACCCAACACACCAAGGTTCCAACAGTTGAACACCAAGCATAACACATGCATAATATTGAACCACAGTGGATATTCCAGCAGCATGCAGGGATGTTTAGTAGCAACAGGCCACCATGATTGTGGTGTTTAAACAGGGCACATGCATCAACGTGAATGCAAATATTTATAGAACAATAGGACATATGTCCCAACACATTTTAAGATTACACATACCCATTGAGGTGTGGAACTGCATGGTTTATGCACATACAGTAGGGTGTAGAACCCCCCCCCCAGTTAACATCTTATAATTACATTTTAGTCTACACTACATTCCCAGTGACTGCAGGTGTCTCTCCCCTACATGTATTATTACACTTGCCACCATACATTAGGTTGTGTCATGGGTTTGGCTAGTTCAATATATGCCTGACCTATATCTGACATACTAACTGTCCAGGATGCAGATGTTACTGCTACATATTTCTTGATTGCATTTCTATTTTTTTATCTACATATCCGGGATGTTTTCACATGACATTTTCACTTCGATTTGTACAGAACCCTGCATTTCTTGACACACACTCACATTTCTGGGGATAAACTAACATGCTACACATGTGCCAGATTTACTTATGCATGCCAGCCAGTAACTGACTGTTGCGGACTGTATATATGCTTCACAGCTACTAGCACTTCCATCACCCACTTTATATGGGACTGCATAACTCTGGGTTGCCAACACTTTTGCAAGGGTACAACAATATTTCAAACTCTGTGACGCAGACACACTCCGGGTTTTAGACCTTTATTAATGGCATTAAACACTTTTCCACACGCTCACTCCTTTATTTGTTTTAACGGTGCATATGGCAGACATATTCAAGACATATTATACCTTTATTAATAGGTTAGAACACTCTTTTCTCAGGCTCACTCACTTATTTTATATGACAGTGCCTGCAGAGATAGTATTCCAGACATATGTTACCTTTCTTAATGGGTTACTACACTCTTTTTCTGCCTCTCTGACGTTTTTATCTGACAGTACATGCAGAGGAGTTATACAGGCAATTTTATGGCTGTATTATTGGACTACAACATTTTCTTTCATGCTCTCTCCCATATTTTATATAACAATACATGCCGAATAATCACTAACCTGCCTGGTGGCGCAGCCTTAGCAGCCTATCAGCATAGGCTTGCTGATTCGCAGCACGGTCACCTGTAGCTGTAAAGTAAATGAAGGGATATTGAGACATACCTATCCGTTATACATACTCAATTATCAATTCTTACATACTGCATTCCATGGCTACATACTCAGTTGTGGGGCATTCTGCATCCCACGGGCCTCCTGTATCCATTGGTTCAGGCGGTCCTGCTTCCGTCTCTTCAGGTCTGCATGGTGGTGATGGACCTGCTCACCAGTCTGAGGAACACCTGTGGCACTGGTGAGGTCATGAGCTAACCAGTTCCAAGCCTCTGCCTTGTACTCCACCCCTTGGAACTGGCCCTGCAGGAGTCTTGACTCATGACGGTGGACAAGGAGCCAAACCATGTATTTCGACTCCTCGATGCCCCAACGTTGCACTCGGATGCGTGTTCCCTCTCCAACACCAGCCATTCTAACTGCAGATGTGAGCTACAATCAGTTATGGCATGTATTCCCGCCTATGGGGCTTAAATATGCTGCATTTCCCGCACTTTTTTGTGACTGGCCGTTTTTTTTTAATTCTCGGCTGACTGGAGACCTGCTTAGTAATGGTTAAACTACCATTAGTAAGTATATGTCTGTTAACAGTGGCGGTTTCCCCTAAGTTATTATGGCTTAGTGGTTCTGTACTTTGCTTGGGATGCACAGAGTCCTGAGTTCAAACCTTTTCATTCATTTTATTTTCATACCGTCCAAACAGGCTAGGGGGTGTGGCTGCATTTAAGCAACTTTGCTCTACGTTGCTCCTCGGTGCCCTACGGTGCCCTGGTTGTCCGCACAAACAGATTGCACTGGTTAAAGTGCTATTTCGCTATGGGCACCTCTATTGCACTGGGTTAACCGTTATTAAATATGAGCAACTCTATTGTGCTGGGTGAAGCGCTGCTTAGCTGCAGGCAATTATATATCAGGATCATTTAAAATATTTATTTTGTTCACTGATACATTGGCCAATTTATTGCGTTTTACTACTATTTACACATATTTTTGTCTGGTATTATTTCATATACTGATTTAACAATAAATACAAAGAAGAGTGGTGGGACTCGAACTGTGAATGCCTCTTCTTTGTGCTAACGCTCTACTATTACGCTATTGCTATTTGGTGTGATTTGCATAAACATTCTTTCTTATGCTCTTCCATGTCAGAATTTCTAACTCTAGCTACGCAATGGGCAAACCCACGCAAACACAGGCAGCTATTTTGGGTATTTAAAAAAATAAAATTAACTTTTTACTTTTTATAACTGTGATGGGGGTTTACAATGTCAGGGAGTGTGGTGTTGGGTGCAAGGACATTTGAGCGGACTCGCTCTTGTGTATTTGCTTTTACTTTTCAATCACTTGCAGGGGCGTGGACATTTAGACTGCTCGGCAGTCAGACACGCCCCCTGCTTTCTTACATGGTCCATGTTCGAATTACGGTTGGGTCAGCATGCCCTCATGCATATTCATGACACTCTGACGTCATACCGTTCAACTGCAGCCTCCGAGTAAGACTTATTAAGTCTTACATGGAGGATTCGTGAATCCGGGGGTTTGCTTTGTCCTAACAATGGGTGCAAGCACTTGACCTTAAAATTCCTATATACCACAGACGTCATAAACTAGTTGAAATATTCAAACTGAAATCCAACAACTCTGAAAAAGAGCTATGCTCTTCACTGGAATATCCAAAAAAGCATCTCTAGGAAATGAGATAACAAAACTATAAAAACACAAATGCAGAATTTGGAAGAGTGAAGTCTATTGAACCAGCACTAGATCTGCTTAATAATGCTGTTACCACTAGTGAAGCTTTGTATTATTAGTTCACATTTACACTGTTAATACTAATACTGACACAGTCATTCCATTATATTAAATATATCAACAACTGTAGCAAACTGAAACATGATAAAACAGTGTATACTGACAAAGCAACACAGGGAGAACACATTTAAAAAGGGTAGCAGGCCAAAACTTTTACAGTTTGGACTTAGTTATGAACTGCAGATGTAAAATCCAATGATATGAAAAATACTTGAGGTCAAACATAAACACAACTCTGGAAACTGTGTTTGTCCATAGGCAATCAGCTGCCATTGTCTTCAGACATGACTACTGTAATGTCTTCTTCTTTTTCTTTCGGCTTTTCCCGGTTAGGGGTCACCACAGCGGATCACCTGTCCGATCATGATTGGCAGTGGAGTTTTTACAGTGTCGAGTTGCCAGCCCGGCACCCAACCTTCCACAGAAGGCACACACACTCACACACTCATGCCTAGGGCCAATTTAGAGTGTCCAATCCACCTACAGCATGTCTTTGGGATGTGGGAGGAAACCGGAGCATCCAGAGGAAACCCACGTGACCACAGGAAGGACATCCAGACTCCGTACAGAAAGCACCCCAGCCAAGAATCGAACGGGAGAACTTCTTGCTGCGAGGCAGCTGTAATGTCTAACTTTCACTAAAACATAAAAATTACAAGTAGGCATGTCCTGCTCACCATTCTGTCATTGCTGACTATGTGACAGTCTTCTGTCTTAACAGATATTAGAGAATGGGTGACCTGTACATCAGCACCCTGACTGGAGAGTGAATGTTCTCCAGCAGGTTGTTAATCCACAGTAACACCTGCTGTAAAATGAGCCCGCTGTTTCACTGCAGCATATAGCTTGGACTGAAAGAAAGCTAACAGCTGCCATTATTTTGCACTCAGTACGCACTGCTGTTTAGCAAGTGTAAAATGAAAAAAAAAGTCAAAAAAACAAAATAAAAACATGTGTGTGTGTGTGTTGATGTCTGTTCATGAGTGTATGCATGTATGAGAGTGAGAGGTAGATCAATTTACCTATTATTTTATACTTGCTAAACAGCACTTTTCCTGTTTAGTGAGTGTAGAAGTAAATAAAACATAAACAAATTGTTTGTGCATGTGTGTTTCTGTTTGCATGTGCTAGTGTATACATGCTTGCATACATCTTTATGCAAATGATGTTACGTTATAGGCAAACTCTAAACAAAAACTTCAGCAAATGATAGGAGAATGGAATGCCAGACTTAAGGCACTTGGAATGAAACTGAGTTCAGATTAAGACAGCTGCCATGGCAACAAATGGGGGCATCAGAAGAAAAAGTTGAGGAATGAGATTGAAGGGAAGACAGTGGAATAGATTAACAGCTTAATGTATCTGGAATGAGAGGTTGAGAGGAAGGGAAGTCTGAGTGAGAAGCTCAACACTAGAATCAGTGGGGCTGCAGCCAACTGGCACAGAGTGTCAGTGATAGCATATGACAGAAAAATGCCAAAGAAACTGAAAAGTAAGGTATAAAGACAGTGATGTGATCAGTATTATTGTATGGTACAGAAACCTGGGTAGTGAAGGCAGAGCAGTTAAGGAAGTTAGTGAAGATGGAGATGAAGTACCTGAGATGAGTGGAAGGATGTACACTGTGGTTCAGATGAATAAGTGAAGACATCACAGCAGAAGTCCAAGTATCTGCAATTACACAGCAGGTTGGTTTGGGCACATGTGCAGGAAAGAAGAAGATAATATGGCAAAGAAGATTTGGGACAGACAGGAAGAAAACAATAAGAAACAGAGCTGTCCAGTGAAGAGATGACTGGATTTTGTGAGAGAATCGCAGCAACATTCAGGCATAATATCAAATAAAGTAGTCTGAAATGAGAGATGTGGAGACAGTTGACGCAACACCCTGACCCCATGTAGAAAATGCAAAACAGGAGGTTGATGATGATAATGATGGTACTGATAAGCCAGATTTGAAGAGGCCATTGTCACATTATATTAATTTATTAGGCCAGTTACTCAGTACTATGCCCCCTTTAAGATGTAATCACTACACATATCAAAAAACTAGAAAGGTTCTTAACTAAGATTGTCTCTGGCTTAAAAAACCTCTAAGATGCCAGAAATGACTGGATGCACTGTCCCTTTATTGAATATATCACAGACTTCTGAGGGGAGATCTATACGTTGCTTTCTAATCCATTCAGGACCCAATGGTCCTGAACCTTGTGTAGCACTACAAATCATAAGTCCCACTAATACCAGAACTAGGGTCTAAATCTTCACCAACAGATAAATAAAACTTGATGGAGAGATATGTTCATCACAGAGTACCTCTCCTATTTCTGAAATCATAGATTCATAGAAATTCTAAGGCCACTGAATCTTAAGACCATTCACTCACCCTCAGGCAATACCTCCTTTCTTCATGAGGGGCATACCAGCAATTCCCATAGTAAATTTGTGGATTATCTAGGTTATATTTAAAATAAAATACTGAGCCACACTGCTTAGTATACAGAATAAATTTATTACAGAGATTTGGGAGGTACTGGGTTATAGACCTGTCTTACCGTTTTTCTTTATCTACTGGAGAATATTTAGGCCCTTGCTTAAGTATTGATGAAGATAATGGAATATGGAAATACAGGAGGTCCAGGACAATCCATTCTCTAATTGCTCTGTAAGTAAGAAAGAGATCTCCACTAAAACATCTATAAGTTTCCAGCCTTTCTTGTTAGCTCAGGAACTCTTAGACCTGTGATGATTTTTTTTGTTAGGAACCTTAGTGTTCTTTCTAATTGTTTGATATGTTTAATGAGCTACCTCCCAAAAGGTGATTTTTACTTGATAACTGACTGGATCTATGCTGAGTACAAGGGAGTGATTACTTCTTTAGACTATATGATACTACTTTGGCAATTAGCTGGGATAAATGGAAGGATTTCCCAACAGCTGTTGTGACATGATGGTCAAAAGAGAGGATACTTTGAATCCAAGTGTATACTTCCTGCTTTACATTCTCATTTTGTTAATGGTGTGCTGTCCACACAGTATGATATAGCTAGGGATTCCTACCCAGAAGTGATGATACTATACTATGATTTAGTTTGAGCCCTTTTTAGTCCACCAAGAGTTTACAACAGAGACTTCAGTCTAGGGTTTAAGTGTTATAGGGTAACTTAACAACAATCCACAGTTTGTAGTCATCTGTAAATCTTGTTAGCCAGATGTCTTGGTTCTCTTTCTTGCAGATCTGAGAAGAAAATACCAAAAAAGGAGAGGCCGCTGCACTGAGCAGACACACTGCTGGTGACTTTCATTCTTTCTGATAAGGCACCTGCAACACACACTGTGTGAATTATGTCTTTCAATCATTTTACTTTCCATCTTAATGCATATGGGTCAGTTTTCAAAGTATTTAACTTTTGTATGACACCACCTTGGGGAATGGTGTTAAGTCACTGGCCAGGTCAAGAAACTCCATTCTCAGTACATGGCCATCATCTACAGTCTCTGTAATACTTTCAAAGATATTTACTAGATTAAATGTACAGGATATACCCTTCACAAAACCAAACTGTTGGGAGCATAAGGTCTAAGAAGATTCTGGATATTCCTGCTCATGACGTCTGTCCCTTTTTTAATTTCTCCAAGTCTTTTGGGTTTCTAATACCATGATGGGAATGGACCATATTCCTAAGTCAAGGTATAATTAAAGTTCATGAAATTAGTATTGTTTCAATCTTTGATGTTAACCAGAAGTGCTCTTTGCAGCACCTGCAATGTGCCCAGTAATGACTCCTTCTGCAATTTGTATGGAGTTACATGTATTGGTAACATATCTAAGTGCGATTGTAAAATCTTTTTTTAAGACCTGTTGCTCCTACTTCTACTGGAATTGTCTGGGTATCTTTCTTCTACATTGCCCTCGTTTCTGCCTGCAAATCCTGGTGCTTTATGATTTTGTGTGTCTCTCTCTCTTTCTCTCTGTACATAAGACACTGTAGTCACTGGATATAGTGATTTCAATATCAATGCTTAATTTATCCAGTCCTGTCCCCGGTTGCTGTGCTCACCTGGCTCCAGCGTCCACACATAATACTTGGGCTCTTGCCTTCCCTGCCATAATCTCTTGAAAGTACCCACCCGGACACCCTGGCTAAGAACCTGCAATCAGATAATTCAAACCTAACCTGAAAGGCCATACCGCTCCCCTGAATACCATTCTCTGCAAGGGATTTCTTTAATATAAAACTTGGGCTCCTGCCTTCCCTGCCATAATCTCTTGAAAGTACCCACCCGGACACCCTGGCTAAGAACCAGCAATCGGACAATTCAAACCTAACCTGAAAGGCCTAACCGCTCCCTGAATACCATTCTCTGCAAGGGATTTCTTTAATATAAAACTTGGGCTCCTGCCTTCCCTGCCATAATCTCTTGAAAGTACCCACCCGGACACCCTGGCTAAGAACCAGCAATCGGACAATTCAAACCTAACCTGAAAGGCCTAACCGCTCCCTGAATACCATTCTCTGCAAGGGATTTCTTTAATATAAAACTTGGGCTCCTGCCTTCCCTGCCATAATCTCTGGAAAGTACCCACCCAGACACCCTGGCTAAGAACCAGCAATCGGACAATTCAAACCTAACCTGAAAGGCCTTACTGCTCCCTGAATACCATTCTCTGCAAGGGATTTCTTTAATATAAAACTTGGGCTCCTGCCTTCCCTACCATAATCTTTTGAAAGTACCAACCCAGACACCCTGGCTAAGAACCAGCAATTGGACAATTCAAACCTAACCTGAAAGGCCTTACCGTTCTCTGAATACCATTCTCTGCAAGGGATTTCTTTAATATAAAAGTATGTGTACTGCTCTAACACTTGGTAGTAGCTAACTTGATTTTAACTAGGTCGCAGTATGCTTCCCTGCCAGGACAACCAGCAGCCACAACTCGCCCCCTCTTTGCTGCTTGATTATCCTACTCTACCTTCTATAATTATACCACCTTCCTGACCGATCATAGCTCCAGCCTTCCCATTACCTGTTATCTCTCCTTGGGACCTCTACTGCATTAAACTGACGGGCCACTAGGTGGCACTCCTCTTCCTTCTTACTGTCCCCACTTCTTTATCTGCACTCTCCTACCTCCCCTTTACAGCCCCCTGACATATTTCCTCTACTCTCTCCACTGTCCCAGGACTACCCACTACTCTTTGCTTTACAAACTCCCTTTCTCTACCCTTTTTTTTTTTTTTCAGCACCCTAACTTCTGTCTCTGTCCTTTATCTACACACCTCTTCATTTCATAGTAGTCTTTCTTCACCCTACACATCTCAGCAAACACTTACCTTGTCTATCTCTTTTACTGATTGTTTTCATCACTATCTCCTCCTTTGGCTCTCCTTTCTACTCTTACCCTTCTATTTTACTCTTCATCCGTTTATCTACTTTTACACAGACTGCCCCTGGTCTGACCTCTGTCTTTTCTACTGTAATCTATCTATTTCACCCCTCACATTCCTCTGTCCTCTCCATTCTCCCCTGCCCATAATCTCCCCATATTTCCTCTATCTTTTCTTTCTGTACTACCTTACATGATGAGGTTTTTCTCCCTGCGACTTCCGGTCTTCACCTGCTCCCCCTGAACTCCCACCTTCCTCTCTAGCCTACTTCACTCCTCCTACACAGCCCATTTCCTCTCCTACTCTATATAGTTCCCTCTCCTAAATGGATGCCATCTTAATTTATCCAGGCCTGCCCCCAGCTGCTGTGCTCACCTGGCTCCAGCGTCCGCACCTAATAGTAAGTTTGTTGGTCTGTTCTGCTACTGCAATTCTCTGGACTGTGTTTCATGCTTGCCGCTTCTAAATTGAATGCCTGAATTGTGATATTCACTTGATGATTATCTGATGTTTTGTGTTCGCCTCTATATGCTAACACTATATGCTATATTCAATATCAGTTTCCCGCTTCAAGCACTCTACCAATTAAGTGCTTGAACGCGGGATTTACATTATCTCCTCCAGGGACTTGTATGATAGTTGTTTGCTGCGTAAGCTTCTGTTTTGTTTTCAACAACCAATTGGAAATGCTAGAGAGTGCTATGTGCATGCCACTACTGTATAGGCAGATTTGAAATGTAATATCTATCTTCACGTTTTCCCATTGTTAACGCTTACTAAATAAAGCATTCTGTAAGCGGAAATTGATATGGGATTTATCTGATGGTCATTTCTCTAAGACTATTCTAGTAAGCAACAGTTTTACCTAAGCAGTACAACTGGAATAGTCGCTGATGTTAAATTAAAGCAGCGCTCATTACATAAGTCATCAATACGCTGTGATTTCTACCTAATATAGCCTGTAAACGCTTGGTTTACTCTAGCGTGTAACACAAGGCTAACATTGCTGTTTGGGACTGTAAAAGTTTAATTCACACTAGTGTGTAACACGGGGTTGAAAGGGCTATCTCGGGCCCGCTTTGTTAATATAGCTTGTAAATGCATGGTTTACTCTAGCATGTAACACAAGGTTAAAATTGCTGTTTGGGACTGTAAATGTTTAATTCATACTAGCGTGTAACACGTGGTTGAAAGGGCTATCTGGGGCCCGCACTGTCTCTCAAAATATTTCCTAGCTTGATGTTTTCAAACTTTAGCTGTCTTTGTCTGTTTGTTCTGCTGGTACTCTAATGTTGCTCTAGCCCCTTTAACTGCTGATTTTCTTCTTGTGTTTGGTTCTACCGGAATCCTGATGCAATTGCTTAATTAACACAGAGATTGCATGAGGATTTCAACTCAGCTGTTTAATTTTACTATAGCAATTGTCAAGTCACTGAAACTAACTAGTGCATTAGGAACTGCTATCTCTGTTACCTTTCTCTGCTTGGCTGTACCATTAAGGTACTGAAAGGGCATAGCTTATTTTTTTTTTTTAGCTGCTTACTTACCTTTGTTTCCGGTTTGATTATGCAATTTCTAACAACTGTTTGCTTGTAACCTCTTGATGTCTGCACTGCCTTCTTGTAACATTCTTTCTCTCTCCTGTATGTTCTAGCTTGGGCTCCTGCCTTCCCTGCCATAATCTCTTGAAAGTACCCACCCGGACACCCTGGCTAAGAACCAACAATCGGACAATTCAAACCTAACCTGAAAGGCCTTAGCACTCCCTGAATATCATTCTCTGCAAGGGATTTCTTTAATATAAAAGTATGTGTACTGCTCTAACACTTGGTAGTAGCTAACTTGATTTTAACTAGGTCGCAGTATGCTTCCCTGCCAGGACAGCCAGCAGCCACAACTCCCCCCCCCTCTTTGCTGCTTGATTATCCTACTCTACCTTCTATAATTATACCCCCTTCCTAACCGATGATAGCTCCAGCCTTCCCATTACCTGTCATCTCTCCTTGGGACCTCTACTGCATTAAACTGACTGGCCACTAGGTGGCAGTCCTCTTCCTTCTTACTGTCCCCACTTCTTTATCTGCACTCTCCTACCTCCCCTTTACAGCCCCCTGACATCTTTCCTCTACTCTTTCCACTGTCCCAGGACTACCCACTACTCTTTGCTTTACAAACTCCCTTTCTCTACCCTTTTTTTTTCCAGCCCCATAACTTCTGTCTCTGTCCTTTATCTACACACCTCTTCATTTCTTAGTAGTCTTTCTTCACCCTACACATCTCAGCAAACACTTACCTTGTCTATCTCTTTTATTGATTGTTTTCATCACTGTCTTCTCCTTTGGCTCTCCTTTCAACTCTTACATTTCTATTAAACTCTTCATCCGTTTATCTACTTTTACACAGACTGCCCCTGGTCTGACCTCTGTCTTTTCTGCTGGAATCTATCTATTTCACCCCCCCACATTCCTCTGTCCTCTCCGTTCTCCCTAGCCCATAATCTCCCCATATTTCCTCTGTCTTTTCTTTCTGTACTATCTTACATGACGAGGTTTTTCTCCCTGCCACTTCTGGTCTTCACCTGCTCCCCCTGTACTCCCACCTTCCTCTCTAGCCTACTTCACTCCTCCCACACAGCCCATTTCCTCTCCTACTCTATATAGTTCCCTCTCCTAAATGCACACCATCTTAATTTATCCAGTCCTGCCCCCGGCTGCTGTGCTCACCTGGCTCCAGCATTCGCACCTAATAGTAAGTTTGTTGGTCTGTTCTGCTACTACAATTCTCTGGACTGTGTTTCATGCTTGCCGCTTCTAAATTAAATGCCTGAATTGTGATATTCATTTGATGATTTTCTGATGTTTTGTGCTCGCCTCTATATGCTAACTGTTTAAATTGTTATATTCAATATCGGTTTCCCGCTTCAAGCACTCTCCCAAGTAAGCGCTTGAATGCGGGATTTACATTATCTCCTCCAGGGACTTGTATGATAGTTGTTTGCTGCGTAAGCTTCTGTTTTGTTTTCAACAACCAATTGGAAATGCTAGACAGTGCTATGTGCATGCCTCTACTGTATAGACAGCTTTGAACTGTAATATCTATCTTCACGTTTTCCCATTGTTAACGCTTACTAAATAAAGCGTTCTGTAAGCGGAAATTGATATTGGATTTATCTGATAGTCGTTTCTATGAGACTATTCTAGTAAGCAACAGTTTTTCCTAAGCAGTACAACTGGGATAGTCGCTGATGTTAAATTAAAGCAGCGCTCATTACATAAGTCATCAATACACTGTGATTTCTACCTAATATAACCTGTAAATGCTTGGTTTACTCTAGCGTGTAACAGAAGGTTAAAATTGCTGTTTGGGACTGTAAATGTTTAATTCACACTAGCGTGTAAAACGGGGCTGAAAGGGCTATCTCGGGCCCGCTTTGTTAATATAGCCTGTAAACGCATGGTTTACTCTAGCGTGTAACACAAGGTTAAAATTGCTGTTTGGGACTGTAGATGTTTAATTCATACTAGCGTGTAACACGTGGTTGAAAGGGGTATCTGGGGCCCGCACTGTCTCTCAAAATATTTCCTAGCTTGATGTTTTCAAACTTTAGCTGTTTTTGTCTGTTTGTTCTGCTGGTACGCTAATGTTGCTCTAGCCCCTTTAACTGCTGATTTTCTTCTTGTGTTTGGTTCTACCGGAATCCTGATGCAATTGCTTAATTAACACAGAGCTTGCAAGAGGATTTCAACTCAGCTGTTTAATTTTACTTTAGCAATTGTCAAGTCACTGAAACTACCTAGCGCATTAGGAACTGCTATCTCTGTTACCTTTCTCTGCTTGGCTGTACTATTAAGGTACTGAAAGGGCATAGCTTATTTTTTTTTTAGCTGCCTACTTACCTTTGTTTCAGGTTTGATTATGCAATTTTTAACAACTGTTTGCTTGTAACCTCTTGATGTCTGCACTGCCTTCTTGTAACATTCTTTTTCTCTCCTGTATGTTCTAGCTTGGGCTCCTGCCTTCCCTGCCATAATCTCTTGAAAGTACCCACCCAGACACCCTGGCTAAGAACCAGCAATCGGACAATTCAAACCTAACCTGAAAGGCCTTAACGCTCCCTGAATATCATTCTCTGCAAGGGATTTCTTTAATATAAAAGTATGTGTACTGCTCTAACACTTGGTAGTAGCTAACTTGATTTTAACTAGGTCGCAGTACGCTTCCCTGCCAGGAAAGCCAGCAGCCACACCTCTCCCCCTCTTTGCCGCTTGTTATCCTACTCTACCTTCTATAATTATACCCCCTTCCTAACCGATGATGGCTCCAGCCTTCCCATTACCTGTTATCTCTCCTTGGGACCTCTACTACATTAAACTGACTGGCCACTAGATGGCAGTCCTCTTCCTTCTTACTGTCCCCCTTCTTTATCTGCACTCTCCTACCTCCCCTTTACAGCCCCCTGACATCTTTCCTCTACTCTCTCCACTGTCCCAGGACTACCCACTACTCTTTGCTTTACAAACTCCCTTTCTCTACCCTTTTTTTTTCAGCCCCCTAACTTCTGTCTCTGTCCTTTATCTACACACCTCTTCATTTCTTAGTAGTCTTTCTTCACCCTACACATCTCAGCAAACACTTACCTTGTCTATCTCTTTTATTGATTGTTTTCATCACTCTCTTCTCCTTTGGCTCTCCTTTCTACTCTTACCTTTCTATTAAACTCTTCATCCATTTATCTACTTTTACACAGACTGCCCCTGGTCTGACCTCTGTCTTTTCTGCTGGAATCTATCTATTTCACCCCCCACATTCCTCTGTCCTCTCCGTTCTCACTAGCCCATAATCTCCCCATATTTCCTCTGTCTTTTCTTTCTGTACTACCTTGCATGACGAGGTTTTTCTCCCTGCCACTTCTGGTCTTTACCTGCTCCTCCTGTACTCCCACCTTCCTCTCTAGCCTACTTCACTCCTCCCACACAGCCCATTTCCTCTCCTACTCTATATAGTTCCCTCTCCTAAATGCACACCATCTTAATTTATCCAGTCCTGCCCCCGGCTGCTGTGCTCACCTGGCTCCAGCATTCGCACCTAATAGTAAGTTTGTTGGTCTGTTCTGCTACTACAATTCTCTGGACTGTTTCATGCTTGCCGCTTCTAAATTAAATGCCTAAATTGTGATATTCATTTGACGATTTTCTGATGTTTTGTGCTCGCCTCTATATGCTAACTGTTTAAATTGTTATATTCAATATCGGTTTCCCGCTTCAAGCACTCTCCCAAGTAAGCGCTTGAATGCGGGATTTACATTATCTCCTCCAGGGACTTGTATGATAGTTGTTTGCTGCGTAAGCTTCTGTTTTGTTTTCAACAACCAATTGGAAATGCTAGACAGTGCTATGTGCATGCCTCTACTGTATAGACAGCTTTGAAATGTAATATCTATCTTCACGTTTTCCCATTGTTAACGCTTACTAAATAAAGCGTTCTGTAAGCGGAAATTGATATTGGATTTATCTGATAGTCGTTTCTATGAGACTATTCTAGTAAGCAACAATTTTTCCTAAGCAGTACAACTGGGATAGTCGCTGATGTTAAATTAAAGCAGCACTCATTACATAAGTCATCAATACACTGTGATTTCTACCTAATATAACCTGTAAATGCTTGGTTTACTCTAGCGTGTAACACAAGATTAAAAGTGCTGTTTGGGACTGTAAATGTTTAATTCACACTAGCGTGTAACACGGGGCTGAAAGGGCTATCTCGGGCCCACTTTGTTAATATAGCCTGTAAACGCATGGTTTACTCTAGCGTGTAACACAAGGTTAAAATTGCTGTTTGGGACTGTAAATGTTTAATTCATACTAGCGTGTAACACGTGGTTGAAAGGGCTATCTGGGGCCCGCACTGTCTCTCAAAATATTTCCTAGCTTGATGTTTTCAAACTTTAGCTGTTTTTGTCTGTTTGTTCTGCTGGTATGCTAATGTCGCTCTAGCCCCTTTAACTGCTGATTTTCTTCTTGTGTTTGGTTCTACCGGAATCCTGATGCAATTGCTTAATTAACACAGAGCTTGCATGAGGATTTCAACTCAGCTGTTTAATTTTACTTTAGCAATTGTCAAGTCACTGAAACTACCTAGCGCATTAGGAACTGCTATCTCTGTTACCTTTCTCTGCTTGGCTGTACCATTAAGGTACTGAAAGGGCATAGCTTATATTTTTTTTAGCTGCCTACTTACCTTTGTTTCAGGTTTGATTATGCAATTTTTAACAACTGTTTGCTTGTAACCTCTTGATGTCTGCACTGCCTTCTTGTAACATTCTTTTTCTCTCCTGTATGTTCTAGCTTGGGCTCCTGCCTTCCCTGCCATAATCTCTTGAAAGTACCCACCCAGACACCCTGGCTAAGAACCAGCAATCGGACAATTCAAACCTAACCTGAAAGGCCTTAACGCTCCCTGAATATCATTCTCTGCAAGGGATTTCTTTAATATAAAAGTATGTGTACTGCACTAACACTTGGTAGTAGCTAACTTGATTTTAACTAGGTCGCAGTGCGCTTCCCTGCCAGGACAGCCAGCAGCCACAACTCCCCCCCTCTTTGCTGCTTGATTATCCTACTCTACCTTCTATAATTATACCTCCTTCCTGACCGATGATAGCTCCAGCCTTCCCATTACCTGTTATCTCTCCTTGGGACCTCTACTGCATTAAACTGACTGGCCACTAGGTGGCGCTCCTCTTCCTTCTTACTGTCCCCTTTCTTTATCTACACTCTCCTACCTCCCCTTTACAGCCCCCTGATATCTTTCCTCTACTCTCTCCACTGTCCCAGGACTACCCACTACTCTTTGCTTTACAAACTCCCTTTCTCTATCCTTTTTTTTCACCCCCCTCCCCAATTTCTGTCTCTGTCTTTTATCTAGACACCTCTTCATTTTTTAGTAGTCTTTCTTCATCCTGCACATCTCAGCAAACACTTACCTTGTCCATCTCTTTTACTGATTGTTTTCATCACTCTCTCCTTCTTTGGCTCTACCCGCTCCATTCATCCTGCGGGCTCACTCCACTCCCCTACCCTGCCCCCAAATCACACCCACCCCCAGCACCTCTACATTATTTCCTAACTTACCCCTCTGACCAAATCTATTATCCAATCACAGTCCTCTCATTACTACCCCTCCTCATTCTATTATCCAATCACAGTCCTCTTATAACTACCCCTCCCCCATTCTTTCATCAAATAATACTCCTCCTCTTACTTCCCCACCCACTACTACCCCTCCCACTCCAATTCCTACACCTCTATACACTTAGTCTTCCCTTGTCCTTGTCCTCTATTTTAACTCTCTCTATCCATTTCTGCTCCTTCCCTCCTTAACTAGCATATTAACTTCTTTTCTCTACTCCATTCATTACCCCACCCATTCTAAACATGCCCTCCCAAATTCCCTTCACTATCTGACTCCCCTGCTTCCTTCTCATCTTACTAATACCTGTGTATCTTGCTACTGCTTACTCCCATAAAGCCCCCCAATTCCTACCTCCTACTCAAACTATCCCTAACACCCAACTTCAATCTTCCCTACTCTCTCACTTCCACACCATATCCTCCTCCCTTATCCTTCCCAGCCTACTGCACCTTTTCCATCCCAAGCTATTCCCTATCTCTATAAAAACTCTCTCTCTTAAATTTCTGCTAACTCCTGATAAATACTTACTATGCAAACATCAAAGGCCAAAACTTATCACCTGTAATGTCCTAGCCTTATCTGGAGACATTCATCCAAACCCTGGCCCCTGCCTCAGCACAAACTACTCCATCCCTCCACCCTCTTCTTCTCCCACTATAAATAAGACTTCCTCCCCTTTCCCTTCTCCGCCCACTTCCCCTCTTAGCAACTCTTAAGATCTTCACTATCAATGCCCAGAGCCTTAACAACAAATTTCACCAGGTCCAAGCTTGGATTAATCACAACCAACCTGACATCTTAGCCATATCCGAAACCTGGCTAAAACCCCATATTACTGACTCAGAAATCTTACGTCCTGGTTACCACATCCTCAGAAGTGACTGTTTAAATAAAAAAGGTGGAGGTTCTGCTCTAATCTACTCCAATCTTCTCTCCCTAATTCCTCTTCAAATCCATACCCCTCAATTCAAAACTTCTGAAATCATAACAAGCCTTCTCCGTTTGAATAAACATAAAAACATCTGCCTTATTTCCATATACATCTCCCCTGGCAACAATATCTCCACCCTTGAAGATATTCTTCACTGGGCCTTAACTGAAATAAAGTATGAAACCTTTATTCTAGGCGATGTCAATATTGACTGGAATAAAATCAACATGCCATCCCCTTCACTATCCATTAACCTTTACAACTTCACCCAAGTGATCCATTCAACAATTCGCCCTAACATAAACCACCCTCCAGGGTCCATCATAGATTGGATACTAGTCTCCCATCCAAACAAAATAATTCTCTCTAGCACCATCCCTGACACCTTCAGTGGTGATCTCCCTGCCTTCATCCATCGATCAACTAGCTCCATCCAACATCAACATGTCTATATTCAAACTCGTAACCTTAGCAATTTCAACCCCTCAATTTTTTCGAACATCTTTAATCAAATTAACTGGCAAATCCTAAACACTCTCCCTCTCAACAACGCTGTAGAGTATTTTAACTCTATCTTCCTGAATACTCTTAACTCCATAGCCCCTCTAAGAAACAAATGAATCAAAGCCAATTCTGCTCCCTGGCTCACCAAAGAAACTAAACAAATTATGCATCACAGGGACAAATCCTGGAAGCTTTACCAGAAAAGTAAACTGTCCTCTGCCTTGCTCCAATATACACAACTCCGCAACCAAATAAAAAAACATATTACCAAGGACAAAAAAAAAATACTATAATAAACTTCAGTCCAACAACAACAAGAACCCTAAACAATTCTGGAAATCAGTCAACTCCCTTCTCCATCCTGGATCTAGGAATAACCCCTGCCTTGATCCTAGTTTAACTGACAGTGAACTGAGCTCCCATTTCAACACCTTCTTTACTGAATCCATAGCTAAGCTAACCAAAACATTCCCAAATAAGAATCCACCTTACTCCCTCCACTCAACACCCAACAACCCAAATAACAATCCCCTAAATTTCCATCTCAAACCTGTATCCACCATTTTTATAAAAAAGCTTTTATCCAAACTAAAGCCTTGCTCTAATGCTCCAGACAACATACCCTCCTCCTTCCTCAAATGTGCAGCTGAAGGTATTGCTCTCCCAATCGGTATCCTGATTAATAGATCCTTAAATGAATCATGTGCCCAAACTCTGGCATTCAGCCTACATTCTTCCTCTATACAAAGGAGGCAAAAAAAACTCTATTTCTAACTTCTGCCCCATTGCCCTCCTCTCACCAATATCTAATATTCTAGAAAAATGTGTCCACCACCAACTTTTGCCTTACCTAATTCAGAATCACCTTCTAACACCCACCCAGCACGGCTTCCGTCCTGGCCACAGTACCATAACTGCCCTACTATCCTTCCTAGAAACTGTCAATCAAGCTTGAGACTCTGGACTCATTCTATCCACAGTACTGCTAGATCTTTCTAAAGCCTTCGACACCATCTCCCATACACACCTTCTCCTTCATCTCGCCAACCTTAATCTCTCCTCTAATACTCTATCCTGGTTCTCCAGCTACCTATCTGACAGATCTCAAGCTGTCAAATGGAAGAACTCCTCCTCTTCCTTCTTGCCTACACCTACTGGCGTTCCTCAGGGATCCATCCTCGGACCCATGCTTTTCAACATCTTTATAAATAACCTTCACACCATCATCCCTGATACTACAGTCATCCAATACGCTGATGACTCTACCTTGGTCTGTGCCGCCACCAACATTCCTGAACTACTGATTAAAACTCAAATAGCGTTTTTCACTACAGAGAACTGGATGCACCAAAACCACCTTTCCCTCAACTCCAATAAATCTAAAATACTAATTTTCCTCCCCTCCAAGGTTTCCTCCTTTGACAAAAACACTTTCAATGTCCTAAGCCAATCGACCACTGCTATAGAAGACGTCCCCTCTGCAAAACTCCTTGGCATTACCATAGACAAGCACCTCAAATTCGATCTTCACATACAACAAAACATAAAGAAAACCCACCAAAAGCTAGGTATGCTATATAGGAACAATCAATTTCTTTCCAACTCCTCTAGGCATACCCTGGCAATGACCTACCTCCTACCTTCTCTTCTATATGGAGCCCCTCTCCTAACCAATCTGTCCGCTTCCAACACCTCTAAACTTGAAGCTTGCTATAATAAGATCTCCAAATTTGCCACTAAATCCAAAACATCAACTCACCGCTGCCTCTGCCTTCAATCTCTGAATTGGTTAGAACTCCCTAACCACCTAGACTATCTCCAACTAACCAATGCTCACAAATTAATATTCTCCTCTAATAAATGCCTAGCCTTAAAGAACATTCTTCCCCCTTACATACCAAACAGATCTCTGAGATCCGAACACCAAAACCTAATCTCCATTCACAAACCCAAATGTCCCACCGGCCGGCTTCTACTCTCCTTCTCTCTAGGTAAAAAATGGAACTCTCTCCCTCCTTCACTTAGGACTATACCTAACATTGAATCCTTCAAAAACCAACTCTTCCTACACCTATCTTCCAAATGGAAATGCTCCTGCTTTCACCCTACATAACTCTTCCCACTAAGCTCTCCATACTCCTGCTCTGCTATACTCTCAAGCTTAATCTAATTTCTCTAAAGAACCTGAACTAGTAGACTTTAAATAAACTCCAAGCTTGTAAATATTGTAAACTTCTAAAGAGCAAAAAAAAGTTCTGCTTTTTTAAACTGTCTCATGATGTATATTACACTTGCAGTTTTTTGAATGTATGAATCTTACTCTTGTATTTCATCTCTAACATTATGTAACCTATTTTTTGTATTTTGTAACCTTTATTGTACTGTATTGCACATGGAGCTTTTCTCCCCGGGCCTCCACTGAAAATGGGCACTTCTTGGCCCAGTGGACTTCCCCGGTAATCAAACTGAAAATAAAATAAATAAATAAATAAATGCTACTTTTGTCTTCTTTTCATGGACTACTATAGCTGGTTTTCTTGCCTCTATTTACTGAACTGTTGGTAATGGATGATCCCATGTGATATAAACTTCATCCTTTTCTGTGATGCTTTGTGGATCATGTTTCCAGTGTTTTTCAGCTAATTCAATACTGTAATGTGCGCACAATCCCCAAAGAAACAGTCTTGCCACATTAGTATTCCTTTCAGTATACAGTCCTTCTGCCATTAGTATGTCACAACCAGCAACAAGATGTGCACCTATTTCCAATTCTGTTTTACAAAACCTACATTTATCTGTTTCTCCCACATGTTCAACGGACTTTATAAACCATCATGTACGTAGCCACTATCTTTTATTTATTTTTATTTGCAGTTTGTTAACCAGAAAAAGTCCATTGGACCGAGATAAGCTCTTTTTCAATGAAGACCCTGGGAGAAAAGCTCCATGTATAGACATACAAGTCAAAAAATCAACAGAAGTTAATGCAATATTAAAAATACAAAACTGAAGTACAAAATCAAACAGAAGTAATACAAAAACTTAACAATGCAAAAACTGAGAGGAGATGGACTAGTGTAAATAAAAACAGTAGAGAAGGAGGTGCTATTAATAGCTTCTGCACCAATTTGGGATGATAAACATTCTGATTGTATGTGGAGAGAAAAATACTTACAATATCTAGTGAAAAAAGAGGGTAAGCATATGTAATAGGCAGAGGAGGTGGTGAAACAGAAAGGCGGATGTTAAGGGGAAATTATGGAAGAAGGATGAAGGGGGAGGGGGTAAGTAGGCAGAAGTTAAGAGGGGTGATATCAGGGACGCTCCCAGGTAGAAGAGAGGTAGGAATGGAGCAGAGTTTTGAATGTGGAGAGGTCCTGGGTAGTTTGAATATGGGGGGGGGGGCATCAATATTAACCTTTCATCTTTTTTTCAAATTCACCTCTCCTTAACCTTTCCTGCATTTGCTCTTGATCAGTATGAGGTTGTTCCAAGAGTTTCCTATACTTACAACTATATTAATGTATTTTCCACATTTTCTGCCTTCTCATCTGATCTTTCATCTTAGATTCTTTTTTTTGTTTTTTGACACATTCATTTGCTACCCGAATTTTATCTACTTCTGGTATGAATTCCATTCCTGCTTGACACAAATGTGCTTCTGCTAAACTAAGCATGGAAGTCATTTTAGACTTGTTCTCCTCATGTTTCAAAACTTTCACTATGTGTGGGTCTTGTGAGGTCATTAGATATGTATGCAGGCCCAGTATTGCAGATCTATACATGTAATTAATTTCGAGGGGGGGCACACTTCTTTCACAGTGGGGAATACATAGTCTTGGTATGCACTGATTTTTATAAATCATTTGATTAGCATAAACATCCTTCTTGTTTTCCTGTCTAAACTATTCATCAACTTTGGGGGTCAGTCAGTCACTCCAAAGCTGTAAGTTAGGGCAGAAAGAGCAAATTGGTTTATAGCCTGGACATTGTTCCTAAATGTTAATACTGTTTTTAGTATTAATTTAAGCCTTCTAAAATATTCCTTACAGAGTTTTATTTACATTTGTACATGTTTTATTGTTGATCCTTTATCAATTCCCAAATATTTATCTACTTTCTCTTGCTCAAGTTCTTTTATATAACATTCCTTTTCCAAACTGATGTTTTCTTGGTGCTACAGTTTTCCTGCTTTAGAGGTTGCTTTCCACATTTATCAAGACCAAATTACATTCTTATATCATCTGAAAAAGTTTTAACCACTTGCAGTTTTGCTTTCAGTTCCTTATCTGATTAACTATACAGTTTTAAATCATCTACAAAAAGATGAGAAATCTTTACACTTTGTTGTTTTACGGGAGCCAGATTATAGCCATGATCTAATCTGTTAAGTAGACAGCTTAATGGGTTAAGGGCAAGACAAATGAGCAGCGTTGAAAGAGAGTCACCCTGGAATACCTCCCTTTGAATTTTTATCCTGGGAAAAATCATTTGTCCTTTATCATGGCTTAACTGCAGAGTGGTTTGCCATTGTTTCATGGTCGTTGTAATTTAATCAATCAGTATAGGGTGTATCTTATACATTTTAAGTACTCTTTTAGCCATATATGTGGGATACTGTCAAATTTTTTTTTTATAATCTATCCATACCATACTTAGATTCTTCTGATTTTTACACTTCTCCATTATGACTTTATTTAACATCAAATGATCCTTTGTTCCATATGACTTTCTTTTATTACCCTCTTGCTCTATTGCCATGATTGAGATTTTTTCTAAATGACTATAAACTATGTCAACATCAGTTCAAGTATATAGTTTATATGTCGTCGGAAGGCAAGTTATTGGTGTATAGTTTTTAGGATAGCTTGCAGGTTCACTCTTAAGTAGGAATATTGTTTTTCCTGTTTGTTAGCCATGCTGGTGTCTGTTCAGGGTATGCATATAAATAGTTCTTACCCATGGCTAAATCTTCATGTAAAGATACTAATACTTCTAACTAGAATTTAGGTAGCACATCTGAGCCTGGGTTTTTCCATTTAGGAGCTTTTCTTAACTTTGTTTCAATTCCTATGGCCATTACTTCATCCCATTTCATATCCTGTACATTTAAACTCCTTATTCTTTCTTTTACTTCTTCTATCCATTTAGCATCTTTGTTATGTTCCACAGGATCTGCATAGATACTTCTCCAAATATATCTATTTCTTCTTTTCTTTGGTGCTGTTTCAATTCCTTTTGCCTTGTTTCTCAATTCTCTATCAAATTTTTGGGTCATCAATAAATTGCTTATTTTGTACTTTTCCTTTATATTTATCTGCATATCTTCTAAATTTTTCTGCCTGTGCTGATATTTTTAGTTTATTATTTGTGATAATGCACAATAGATCTTGATCTGTTCTGATACTGTGCATTGCTTTTATCAAGTCTATCTTTCTGAGCATTTTTGTTTATCTGTTCCCTCTTCAAAACTCATCTGATAGTGACACTTCTTGTCTTAATTGCTATATAATTTTCTCTATTTGATACTTCTATGATGGCATTCGATTTCTCCCCTACTTTTCCCTTACTACCCTGTATTTTTGTGGTAAGAGTTTATCTGTTAATATTTAGCTGCACAGTAATATATCCTATTTACTTCAGTTACATCGCATGAATTTCTGTGGGTAGTCCTAATTACTGTTCATTTGTTTTATCAACCTTCTAACTTTTGGGTTTTATTGACTTTCTGTAACCTCTTTCTTTCACTGATCTTAATATGTCTGTCCATCTCTATTAAATCAGACAACTCTTCTCTTAGGACATTTTCATCTAAACTGAGGCATGCTCTTTCTTCTCCATTTCCTGTGGGCATTCTATAGGTAGTTCCACCGTGTCTTCCTGTGCCACATTCTCTTCGGTTTCATCTTGTGTCATCCATTGTTCTTTCATATTGGAACTCACTGGCCTATTACCTCACAACACTGGCTCCATCTGAGTTGCCACAGTTTCTTGTGCCTCCCCTTGCTGTGCAACTCCAGCTGAATGTTTGCACTGGTTTCCTATGGAAGACTCCAAAGTATCTTCATCTGGCAATTGATCAGATGTTTCCCTCTCCACTGGTTTCACCTTAATTTGGGGATGCATTAATCTATCTTATTATAATGTTTTCTGAGTTAGATTTTCTGCACTAAATCCTTCTCTTCACAATATTAATTATATATTCCCCGGTCATTCCCCACCTTCCCTTTCATTTTATTAGTAACGTGCTACCTCCAATTTCTTTTCACCTGCTTTCTCACTCCCCATCACCTTGAATTTTAATTAGTTATGTTATTGCATATCAGTTCTAAATGGATACCAGGCATCCCCTCCAAACAGTGAGCATGCAAATATTGTACTTCTCCAGCTTTTTTATTCAGTTATTGTGGCTTTTGTTTCTTCTCAAACTCACTCTGCTCATACTTGAAATATGCTTCTGTTAATATTCTCAAATACATTAGTGGCTCCCTGCTGTAAATTTAAATTATCAGTTTATGTAACAATTGAATTCTGCTTTTTCTACACGTGTAACATTTACGTCATAAACACTGATTTTTTTTTTACTTTTTCCTCGGCTTAGGTTATGCACGAATACACGAAAACCGTGTACCTACTTGGTTAGTGAATGTATAAATAAATAAATACATTTACTGGAGTACAAACTCCTCAGAAACTATAGATGCCTACATGACAGATCTGAAAAACTGAGCTAAAGAATGTGAATCTGGTGACTTGCATGATTTATTATTAAAATACAGAACACTTTGCTGTATAATAAATGATCCAAAAGGGCCAGTCTTTTAACAGAAGTAGACCTGGTCTTACCTAAAGCTGTGGACAGCTCAGTACTAGTTTACAGTTAAAAGAAATAACTGAAGAAATAGAAGTATGTTAATGAGTTAAAGAAAAAAGGAAAAACAAAGTAAGAATGTATCATAACAATAATAGATATGAGAAATGGAACAAGAAAAGTGTGCCTTTTAAGAGTAATAGAGCCAAGAAGAAGAAGAGCAATGTGGTGCACAGACGAGGTCAAAGTTTAATATGCCACCTACTTCAGCTGAGCTTACCACCAGCTAGGAGACCATTGCAGTACACTAAACTAATGAGTATCTCAGTGCAAATGCTTCCTGCATGGGAGTTATGGCTCCCTGCACTCCTTGACGTGGGTGCTGTCCTGCCACACCCCATATGTCCTTCAACATCATATGGATTCAGAATGCAAAGTGAAACAAATGCACCCTCCCCCTTACTTAAAGTAGGTGTGGTCTTGGAGGTAGTAGACTAGAGATCATTATGATTTCATTTTCACTAGTATTATCACCATCACTCAGATGGGGTAACAGGATAGGATAAGCATCTATAGGAAAAGACAAACCCCCATTGTAAGTATGACACATTTAAAATTCAAAACACGGGACAGCAATCAATATATTGCTATTAGTTAATATTGAAGAATCTGTGCCAGAAGAAACCTCTGCCCTCCATCCCTCCTCCCAAGTGCCTTTATCTATTAAAAGTATTTTGTGAAACTGCTCTGCAAAACAGAGCGCACGGCATAGGTGTCCTCTTGCTGCTATCTGTCCTGCTAGTAACATAAGTCTAGTTAAATATACAGTACTTTTTTTAACAGCTTAATGTGACTGTACTGCTTTGCGCCAACATAATAACAAGTTACATGGAGCGCACACTTGCTGAACAAGGTTGTAGCTAGCTTAATATATCCCTATTTATGCACCTGGTGCTGCTGTGTGTTTCCTGCTTGGCACAACTAAGAGCAGCACTAAACCATGCATTGCTCTCAATCTAGCGATACTGGTTACACTGTGAAAGCACAGTCTGTCAACTTTTAGTGTTTAGAAGTAGTTAAACACTGTGTCCCCTTTTTTGCAAAAAACAGCCCAGCCTTTATTTACCTCCTAGCCCTCCCCAGCTCCCTGCCAGTATTCCCTCTGCCTGAACTGAGATTTAACTCAGTTTAACTCAAACATACTGACTTTTTCTCTTTTTGGCTTTTTTGAAACAACCAGTAGTTCATCTGCTTAAAACAATCTTATTTTGTCTGAGTCAGTCAAGGTACTGGGTGCCCTACCTGACAAACTTACTCTGGACTTATTGATTATTTTGGAGTGCTACCTCTGTGGTTAGTTTGTCCCTGTTCCATTCCTTTCCCTGTCCCCATATCCCAACCGCCCCCACTACTCCTACATTTATTTTAACCACAAAGTCACCTGAGTCCACACCCCTCACTATCCAATCCCCTCACTCAACCAACCTAGCCCCTCCCCTAGCATATTCACATCTCTAATCAAAGCTTATTCCCTTACACCACAGCACTGTCCAATATCTCCTGACCACCTCCTACCACTAAAACTCTACTTGCCCAAGCATATTAACACACCAGCCCAAACGTCAAGATGTGTTACTACTAGTCTTACTGAGCCCAAACTCAACTTTTTAAACACCCCATATCTCTGACCTCTGACGCCACCTCCTATCACATTGTATCCACCCAATATAACAAACCAATGTATTTTACCCTTCCCTTTCCCACTCCCAACCCCTTCAGCCATTTTGAGATATCTCCAGCCATTTACAACCAATCCATCATTGAATTTACCACAGCCAACTACAATGACACCCAAACCAAAAAACAACCAAGCCTTAGGCTAAATTTCCTAATAAACTCATACCTCTAAACTATAACCAATGTCGCCACTTAGTTACTACTAGGAGATGACATCCACACAAATCCTGGACCATCACCACCTTCAAACACCACTAATAAATCTCAGCCTCCCTTCCACCATCAACCCACTGACCTACTAATACTTAATATAAACATTCGTAGCATTATCAACAAAATAGAACTACATGCCACAATCTCATTATATAACCCCAGCATTATGATCCTTACAGAAACCTGGCTTAAGCCACACATTAAGGATGACTCCATAACCCCACCTGGATACAATATTCATAGAGTTGACAGACTAGCGAAAAGAGAAGGTGCTGTTGCCCTACTATATAAAACTAACTTAAAGATCCAGCTGCTACAAAAAGAAACCTCAGATTTCAAAAATCCAGAAATACTACCTGCAAAACTCCTCATAAACCAGCATAAGCATCTAAACCTACTCGGTGTTTATATACCCCCAGGCAATAACCCAACTACCTTAGAGTCAGTACTCCATTGGGCTTCCCACTCCCTCCACAATTAAACTATCCTACTAGATGCTGTAAACATTGACTGGAACACCATCCACTCTCCCACCCCTACTAATCATATTAACCTCTACAACTTTACCCAGCTCATACAAACACCCACCCATTCTGATAAAAAACACAAAAAAGGAATCCACACTAGACTGGATACTCACTAATCACCCCCATACTGCCCATCAGTGCTGTACCCTACCCAACTCACTAAGTGATCGCAATCCCACCTACATCCTTAGGCATAAAATCAAAACTAGAAACCCACCAACCCTGCTTCAAACCTGTTCCCAGAAAAACTTTCCCAATTCTCACTGCCTAGATGCCTTAGAATCATGCAACTGGTCTCCCATTAAAACCCTTCCTCTAGACCTAGCAGTTGAATATTTTAACTCCACATTTCTAAATATCCTTAACCATATAACTCCACTTAGAACAGTTAGGATCCGTAACACCCCAGCTGCATGGGTACAGAAATCCACAAGATCCTTACTCAAGGATAGGGACAAAGCTTGGAAGGCCTGGCGTCAGCTTAAAACACCCACAACTAGGCAAGCCTTCCTTGAGTTCCGCAATGAGGCTAAAAACAAATTAGGTCAGACAAACACAATCACTATATTTCACTACACAAAAAGCATGGTACCAATCCACAAAAATTCTAGGCAGCAATGAACAATATCCTCACAACCGGCCATGCCACTACCCCCCCCCCCAATATAGATGGATCAAACAACGACTAGCTTCCAGTTTCAACAGCAACTTTACCTCCTCCATACTTAAACTTATTAACAACACAAATCCGTCCAACCCCCCAACCTTCTACAGCTCCAATAAATAATCCCCATTCTCACTCAAGCTAGTACCAACATCTACCATCCAAAAACTCTTATTCAAACTCAAACCTACCACCCTCGCTGCTGATAACCTCCATGCAGAGTACCTTCAGCTTGCCTCTAGAGCCATAGACTACCTCATTTCCCTACTGATAAACAGATCCATCACTGAACACAACACTCCATCCTTATGGAAAATCTCATATCTTTCCCCTCTACAAGGGTGGCCCTTCCACAGACCTCTCCAACTATTGTCCCATCGCAAGCCTATCACCCTTGTCTAAGATTCTAGAATGATGTATTCACTGCCAACTCCTTAGCCATCTCCTCAAAAATAATCTATTATCCAAAACCCAACATGGTTTCTAACCTATTCATAGCACCACCACTGCCCTAATTAACTTCACCAACACCATAACACTCATAGAAACCAAAGTCAACTAGTCTTCGCTATCTTTCTAGACTTATCTAAAGGATTCGATACAGTCTCCCACAACAAACTCTTAATCTCTCTCTCTCAGCTCAACATGGACAATCCCACCTTTATTTGGTTTAAAAATTACCTAGACAAATACTCCCAATTCATTAAATGTCTCGACTCCCAATCCCACCCACTCCCAGTCACAATAGGTATACCTCAGGGTTCAATCCTCGGCCCCTTCCTTTTCAACATTTTTACAAACCAACTCCATCTACCAACTACTAAAGGTTCAACAAACCAATTTCATCTAGCAACTACTAAAGCAGAAATAGTGCAATATGCTGATGACACTACTCTAATCTGCTCTGCACCAAACATACAGCTCCTACAACAATACACTCAGGAATCCTTCACTGAGGTAGAAAACTGGCTAAACACATCTCAACTGATACTGAACCAAAAAAAAAAAAAAAAAAAACTCATGCTATTTCCCCAAACAAAGAATAATGACCCTTTCAACTTCTCTATATCCTCAGCCAGTAGGACCCCCATCACACCAGTCCCAGAAGCTAAATTACTAGGAGTTACAATTGACCAACAACTTAGATTCAATAAACATATATCCTAACCATCTCCAAAGTCCACAAGAAACTAGGTACCTTGTACAGCAGCAAAAAGAACCTTACTTCCGAGTCTAGAATAGCTATAGCCCGAACCCATCTCCTAACTACACTACTTTATGCATCACCTGCTCTAACAAACCTAAGCAAGGCTGATCTTGATAAACTCTCTACATGCTACAACAAAATTGCCAGATCTGCAACCAGTTCCAAATCTCATTCCCACTCCTGCCAATTACACTACACTGGCCTGACTTTCCCAATTTATTACACTACCACCAACTCAATAGGTCTGGGGATTCTCTCTTTCCCAATGTAGTTGCTAAAGTCTGGAATACCCTCCCTCCTGACATCAGACTTCTAAACACCACTGCAACTTTGAAGAAACATCTTAAATCATACTTCCTCACCAACCAGTTATGTAACTGCACAGGCCCATCTTAGCCCCTTCAATACCTTGGATAGTTACTACTTCCTTAAGCTGCTCTAAGGACCACTATTGTGTTCCCATCAATGATTACCTACTTATTCTTTCTCTGATGATGTTGTCAGCTGTTGATTCATTATAAACTTATTTGATTCCTATGATTTTACTGTTTTGATGATGTTTTTCCAACTGCAGATTACTTTTTCAATTGTTAATTTTAAATGATATTACTGTTATAATTAAGTGACTGCTGTCTTCCGATGACTGATTTTAAGTTTTTATTACTGTCTAATTTTTTACTGTATGGAGCTTTCTCCCAGGGCTGCCACTGAAAATTGGGCACCAGATGTCCAGTCAGATTAACCCTGTAAACAAATTTTAAATAAATAAATAAAATCATTTTTACCCAAAGGTATAAAAGGAAAGACATGGAAGTTCAAAAGAATGTGTGTTGAACAGAAAATGAAGTTTCTCCAATAACTAGCTTGTGTTGATATTTGATCCAGTGAAGTCTGAAAATGAAGCAAAGGCATTGAGAAAAGAGTGCAGTATACATTATTGGCATGAAATGCTGAGAAATAATAGTCAAATGTTGAATTTAAACTAGACACAGGAGAAGTGTGTGGTGGTTTGTGCATGGATTCTCTTCAGGAGAAATTTTGTATGCAGATTGTTGTGAAACATTGGTTTTAAAATACACTGAAAAAAAGCTGACTGCACACTCATAACATATTCCTGACAGTGGGCGAAGCCATCAACTCAAAATGCTATAAAATGTGAATACAATAATAAATACAAGATCATGTTTCAGACTGCAAGACCTAAAGAATCTACTTCACTTATTGTTTTGCGTCTTTTGCCTTATGAGTAGTTGGAGATTCTAAAATGAATTCAAGGTATGAATACAGATAATAAATGCGTAAAAAAAAACATAGCAAAGTAATGATAATTCTGCCTGTCTATGCTGATTTATTTATAGGTTTAGGAAATTATACAGGAAAATATCATATAATAATAAACACTGATATCATAGTTAATGCATGCTCAAATAAAAGTACCAGCATCCTTCAGGAGTAGAACAGTGCAGGAACTAGGGTGGATGGAAAGCTAAAGTATCACTAAAAACAAATCAAGACAAAAGAATGGGTGAGTGACATGCAATACTGTTGTAAACGAAGACAAAATTCCTGGGTTTAAAAGAAAACTGTCCTCATTGCCTGAAGGGTGAAGAACTGATACTAACACTGACAATAACTTGGATCATACAGCACTGGATGCAAACCAGGATGCCTTGCAGAAAATTCTTGATGAAGAAAGCTCTGAAATGTGGACACTTAATATGATATTAGGAAAGTACAGACTCTTTAGGCTTATATTCAATATCAGAATATGCAAAGGCTGCAACATAAATAACTGAAGGCTGAGAAAATTCTATAAATATGATGACCTATTAGTGTGTTTCAGATGCTAAAAGTGTACATTCAGAGACTTAAATTAAGAGTGCATCATTTCAAGATAAATAAGAGCAAATACAAAATTAGAGTGACTCATTTGAAATATAAAAGCAATATTCTGTTATCAGAGGGACTGCAGCCTTGTACAGAAAAGGTCAGCCCAACTATGCCAAGGTTAAACCTAAAAGTCAAGTAAACATTATACGACTTTTAAGGGATAATGCAGTATCTTACAAAGTTCGCATTTAATATTTCTGAGATGACAATGCTATTTGAGCAACGTGTAGCCTGGAAATGCCCCAAAACTAGTTACAGATGCACCAACTTTAAAACAATATGAGATGTTAAAGGTATTGCAAGTATATATTATGTTCCTACCAAGAATAGGCTAGTCACTTATAGGTCAAGAGTATTTACAAATGCAGAAGGACAGAAATTAAATTGTTTGAGAAATTCCCTGAATATGTCCATGGTAAAAAAAAAAAGGTGAAAACTATACTCTCTTTTCAGAAACTTTTTGTACAAGGTGCTATGGAGATTGCAGAGGATATTAATTAACCTACAGCTCTATAATATGAAAATGAAATACATACCAGGCAAGAAGTACATACAGAAGAAAGGCCGATAAAAGTATGTTTATCACAAAAGCCTTAAAAGTTACTAGTAGTACTATGAGTAGTAATACTAGTACTGGACTTTCATTTAGTAATTCCTCTGTTATTAAATCTTAAAGTAAACAGTAAAATAACTCAGATACATATTTTCACTAACTTAGAAATGTAACTCCTGGAAAAAAACATACTATATGAGGCTGGCCTCAGCAAAGCACTTCAGCAGGAAAAGAATTTAGGCTTTATTTTAATTTGTTGAAGAAGTTGTGTCCTGGACAAAATGATTAGTGCTGACAAAATAATCATTTCCAGTCAAATGAGAAAAGAAATGCTCGCAAAGATACATTAATCACATCTGAGAATAATAACATGCAATGATAAAGTAAGATATACAATGAACTAACAAGTAATACTGCTTCAGATAAAATAGTTATTACTGAGCTGTGTCATATGGTAGCAAATATGAATTAGATCATGCATGGGGTTGAACAATCACATATCTGTCTCATTTCAAGGAAGCTATGTATGTTTTATGTGCAGATTAAAGAAAAAAGCTAACCGAACCAGTAGGAAGAGGCTCCCAAAAAAGTACACCACTCGTGAATGTAGAAATAAAATCCAGTAGTCCAGTGATTTTCTGAACTACTAGATTTTATTTCTACATTTAGGAGTGGTGTACATTTTGGGAGCCTCCTCCTGCTGGTTCGGTTTGGACAGTTTGACTTTAGATTTGGGTTTGTCATTTGTATATGTGCAGATTATTATTCCAAATCAAACAAAAATAATCAAACTGACAGACATAATTAGGGTTGCCACCAATCCATTTTTTTCTGGACTATCCAGAAATCAAATTGATTCTCTGGTAGTCCAGAAAATACTCTACAAACTTCGGTATTCTGTTTCAAAAAGGAAACAGACTATCGGAGTTTGTTAAATCGGCTGATTTACTATGCTTTTTAACAGAAAAGCATAGTAAATCAGCTGAAAGCAGGCATCAGAAATGGGATAAAGAGAGTGTTCCTGTCTGCTGATGTCATGGTGACATCAAAAAATGGGTGGGAAATGGGCGGGAGAAGGGCAGAAATGGGTTGGGTTATATGTGATATGAGGGGGTGTGGCCTTGCTCTGGTTTTAGCCACAATAAAAGGTGGCAACCCTAGACATAATCTGGGGAATTTAATAAAGCCTACATGTTTTTATTTTCTGTGTGGGCATTGTGCCATGCTACTTACACAGCTGTGAACATTTTCAGATTCAGTAAGTGCTGCTGAGTGGTGCCCACACACGCACAAACAAGGAAACTTCTGTGGTATGCAAATGGCCTCATAAGCAGGTGAATCTCATGCAAATGAGGCAGGTAGAGTGATCCAACAAGCAGATAGGCATCTGTTCAGACCCTGTGCCAGTGTCCGTAGTGAATGCAGAAGAATTCCATGTACAGGAATGTAGAGGGACAAAAGGGAGTGTAAAACTTCAGATATATGGATAGTAATTCCCTGAAAATGTAATACTACATATACATATGAGTGAAACTATTACCCAGTATGTCAGAAAATTAAAGGAAATAAGTTAAATTAATTTTTTTTTATAATCTTGGCATGTTTGCACTGCACTCCACAGTGTACAAACAAGCTTTATATAAAAAAAAAAATGGAAAAAAAAGAAATTAATATTATGTGAGAGTATGTGAGAGAAAGTTATTACAGGACCTTGCGTGGGATCCCTACAATGGTGCATTGGTGCTGTTGCTAATGTGGTAGGGCTATGAAGTGTGTACTTTCCAGTCTGAGAGCATGGATATATATATATATATATATATATATATATATATATATATATATATATATATATATATATATATATATATATATATGTATATGCAAATGAGGTGGAGTTACTGAATAAATGAAAGGAGTAATCATGTCTGCATATCCTTTTCATGTAGGCTTAGACCAGTGTTGATGTTTGCAGAAGATGGAGCTGACATCGGGGGGGGGGGGGTGTCCACTGATGCATTTACATGGCGTGCCACCTTGTTGAGTATGTCTGAAAACCAGATGTATGCAATTAGAAGTTTTGAATTGTTTAAGCTGTGCTGCATGGTGCGGTGCTGTGTGCAGTGTTGTGCACTGAAATAGGGCCATTAAATGATGTTAATGCTATTGTAGGAAGGTGGAATGCATCATAGTTATCCAGTCATACGTTCTGCACCTATAGCAGAGCTGTATAAAGTATGCACACACCCTACAATCTGATTTTCCCTCAGTACTCTGCACCATTGGTGTACAGACTTGGGAATTTTAACTGAGATAATGCTAGGGTCTGCTGCAGGTCTGCTACATCTGTATATGCCAGATGCTGAAGTCATTGCTGCTGGTACTGCTGACAACTGGAAGGAGAAGAGTGTTCATGCCCAGGGTAACCTGCAGGAGCTACATGAGCTGGAGATTGTAGAGTGCTACAGGGTGGACAGGGGCATACTACAGGTATGTGTAGCCCTTAAGATACTAGCTACAGGTAATTTCCAAAGACCAACTGGGGACATGATGGGGGTCTCACAGGCATCTGCATCCAGGGTTCTACAATTCTTGGATGGCATGCTACCACATGCCAAGGAGCACATTTCTTTTCTCTTCACTACTGAGGTGAGGGCCAGTGATATGCAATACTTCTACCATATACCACACTACCCTGAGGTACTGAGTGCAATAGACTGCACTCATGTACACATCAAGGCAACACCTAGTGAGGAAGGTAGAATCTCCATCAACCGCAAGTTGTACCCCTCCAGTGACTGCCAGGTCATGTGCAATACCCAGGGTATTATCCTGAATGAATGTGCTGGCAGCCCTGGCAGTTATCATGACTCCCATATCTGGAATCCGTCACAGCTGTACCAGGTGTTTGCTAGGGGGGGGGGCATCCCACATGGCCATTTACTGAGGGATGCTGGCTACACCCTGGAACCATGGATGATGACCCCCATCAGAAATGCACACTCACCCATGGAAGAACACCATAATGAGGAACACACACAAACTAGAAACATCATAGAGTGTGTGTTTCAGCTTCTGAAGTCACGGTTCCAGTGCCTAGATATATCTTGTGGAGCCCTGCAGTACTCTCCAGCCACATGTGCACATATGTTCACAGTATGTGCTATGCTACACAATATGATCCTGCAGAAACAGCTGCAGCAGGATCAGCAAAGGAAAGGGATACACAGCCTCCCACCAGTACCTATGTCACCACAGCCAGAGTCACAGGAGGATTCAGAGAAGGAACCCCCTGCTGTTGTCCCTGTAGGTAGATGTAGGTGTGCTGCGTATACCCTATCTTTGGCTAAGAGACAATGCATAGCACATTCACTGACAACCTAGGGACCTAGGGGCTGAGACCTTAGTCCCACTCACATACATACATATATTAAAATGGATGCAAGGCAACCCACACAACCTGTACCTACCCATGTATTGTCTTTGTACTGCTTGCATAACACAGAGTCAGCCCTGAACTACAATTCTGTCAACTGCTGCATTCACAAGGTAAGTCTCTAACCTACATAGTACTTGAAGGTATTACTAAGAAATGATATTGTATGTATGGATTTGCTGCATTAATGCAAGTAAATATAGTGGGCTATTTGGACAGATGTAACATCCACATGAGACTACTGATACCAGCTCCTTAATGTTCACTAAGCCTCATATTTGGAATATTCACTACATCAGGCAAGGGAGATGTTAAACAGTGGGGTCACATGATATTTAGACTTCTGTGTATCCCAGCAGAACATACACCCCAATACAGCAGTGTTCCCATATAACTGCTTTAACAGTAATTCAACAGTGGTATATCAGCAGGGCAGGAATCTCAGGGCAGTAACATAAAAATTGATGATACATTTGTATGACTCAATACAGGAATAACAACGTACATATGTATGCTGCTGATTGTGCCATGAATGAGTCCTCTCCATCTGGCAGCTTGTGTAGCTCAGTGGACTACGGGAGTTAGCATGGGTGATGGTGTTGATGGTTCTTATCTGGAAGTATCTATATCTTTTGGATGTGAGATATTATTATATGTTTTTTTTCTTTACAGACTGTCAGTCAGAGTGTGGTGTAACATTGTTACCCTCTGTCACAAATTAATTACATCAGACATCTGGAGAATGCCATGGACATTTTGAGTGAAGTGCAGTACTGCAGAAACAGGGGCAGATGTCATTATCTGTAACACACAAAATCCCAGACTGGAGTACAGGTAGGTCTGGGCTGGAGTCACTTTATAAGTACTGACAATCACACTGGGCATGCTATTACACTTAGTTAAACTGAGCACATTTTGGTTGCCCCTTGATCAAAATGACCTGTTATGTATAGATATGTGTATACATATATGCATATATGTATAGATATCTGTCTGTCACTATCTGTCTTTCACATAGAGAGTATATCTATCTCTGTGTATTTGCAAATACATATATACATATATACATATATACATATATATATATATATATATATATATATATATATATATATATATACACACACACACACACACACACACACACACACACACACACACACACACACATATTTAAACATAAATAGCAGTCTCTCCCCATGCCCTAATAATGATGATTAAAGCTGCACTATCACACATCTGTAATGTTGCTCAAAGGATCCAAAGTAAGGGCTCAATAGTACATAATGTATTTACCTATAGACCTTTGTGCCTGCTGGATGTCACCACACATACAGCAACAGGTGAGCAGGTGGTGTAATGTATAATGTTGTCTATGCACGCATGGAGAGGGGCACATTGTTCCTGCCCTCAGGCTTGCCCATCGAAAGTGCACACAGCCACATATGGCTATACTTGTAACTGTAGATACATAGCTAGGATAAATAACAGTTATCTGACTGTTAGGATACTAGATGCAGATAACAGTATGAAGCAACATCACTCTGCAGATCACAGATGCTGGTCAACACAGGCCTAGTTTGTGTAATCCACAAGTAGTTTGCTGGCAATCATATATAAAAGAGATGTCATCTGTGGCATGTGTGATAAGTACTGTGGTCTATAGTGTCTAAGACCTAGAATAGATAGGGGTTTTAATCTCACTCCATGCCACTCGGTGTGTGTGTGTGTGCATAAATCGCCCTGCAAGACAACTGAGAATGCTGCATTCACTATCGAACTGCAATTGTATGCACTTTTTGTCCCTGTAAGTTGCTGCTGGCTTCCAAACTGCCTTCATTTACAAGGCCTGATGTTCTCATTTACTTTAAGACTACCAGGTGCTATTGCAATGTCAGATTTAAGCTGTGGCACATGTGATAAGTACTTTGATCTATAGGGTGTAAAACTATAAAGGAAAAGGTTCTACTCTCACTCTAGCCCACTTGGCATGTGTGTGTGTGTGTGTGTGTGTGTGTGTGTGTGTGTGTGTGTGTGTGTGTGTGTGTGTATGTGTGTGTGTATATATCCCCCTACAAAACAACTGAGAATCCTTCATTGGCTATCAACTGTAATGGTATGCACTTTTTGGCCCTGTAAGTTGCTGCTGGATTCCAAACTGCCTTCTTCTACAAGGCCTGATGATGTAATTTACCTTAAGAATACCAGCTGCGACTGTAATACCAGATTTAAGCTGTGGCATGTGGGATAAATACTGTGCTGTATAGTGTATAAGACTACATAGGTAGGAGTTCTAATGTTATTCCAAGCCACTTGGTGTGTGTATGTCTGTACGGCATAAATATGATCACCTCAGTAACTTAGAAATAGGTAGGGTTTTGCAGTATTTCATTTGTAGCAGGTAATGTGGGCCTGTAAATGCCTGACCACAACTAGGTCTGCTGATGTCATCAAGCATAATATGCCCTAAAGAGATAGTAATAGCAGACACTAGGTGTGTTGTGTGCAGCATGTATTGTGATCTGTAGTGTGTACCATTAGAAAAGTAATTGTTCTAATCTACATACAGCCAACTTGGACCATGTGTTTGTCATGTCCTGTAAGCAGTAATTGGAAGTGGTGCAATCCTCAATATAGCCAGGTTTGTGTGTGTGACTGTTAGAGAATTTTACATCAGCTTATGGAACCATAGGATGTTTGAACTTTCCTAGCATAATGGCCAGACATCCTTCACAATCCTAGACAACTTTATATCCTTATTTACATAATCAGCACGTATTGCTCCAGTCCAAGAGGGACACAGGCAGAAGCCCTGTGGTGAAATGATGTTCACCCAGCCAATCATACAGATGGCATGTGATGAGGTGCACTGAGGTGCTCTGTTTGCCATTAGGCAAGGTTCTGTTTCAATGGTGTGCTAAAGTCTACTAGACAGATCTCTCCCACTTGCATGTATTACTACTGTCACATACCAGGTTAATGTCCTTAGAGTGATTAATCCATGTACCATGCCACCTACAGATATGCATCATTTACAGTCAAGCAGGGTCATGCATTGCCCTGTATGCAAGGCACAGATCACCTCTGAGTAGTCTATATGCCTCAGGCTGCATTGACACTGATATCAAACGATCCCCGTTGAACAGATACTGCAGATGTAAAGTTTCCTTATGAGGAACCTTACTGTTGTGTGCAACTGCCAGCAATGCTTTGAAATGTACATTACAAAATGGCCATTGCACTCAGATATTGGCATGCTGATGGAAGAGTACATGGAGGTTATAAGTATGTCAATTATGGGTGACTGTGTCATCAGCTATGACATATGATTCCTGTCATATCACTGGGGAGACATGGTGATTTCAGGCACATTGGGTGTAAACCTGTGTGGCTAGGCCTGTGTGGCCATTTCCATCACCCCTGTGTATGTACAACACATGTTGCGACTGATGTGCTACTTACCAGGTACATAGGTGTTAGTGATGGAAATGATACTACATATATATTTGTATGGAGTTTATGGTCATTAGTACATCAACAGGCATTTGTTCATCAATACCCTCTTGTAGGATATTGACATAACTCACAGACTCTATGAGTGCTCACATTATGCAGGCATCAGCCAACATTTATTTGCCCCAGACATTCAGTATTCGCTTGTATTGTGGTTAAGTGGATTCCAAGCAGTAGAGGACCCAGGACTGAACCCCGTTGAACACTGCTGCTTACAGATCAGCTATTGGAGGTGGCTGTCCCTATATTGAGTATGTGTGCCATCAATGGGCCACTTAGTGACCCACAGCAATGATATTATCATGGATGCCTAAGTGGGTGCTTTTGTAAATGATGCCTGAGTGGGGGATATAGTCAGATGGCTTGGCTAAGTCCAGGGGGTTGCATGCCCTGATGTCCCCTCACCCAGGTCTATGGTGACTGCCTCAGAAATATCCACCACATTTAACACTCATGATTCCCCTGTCAGACATCCAAACAGTGTACAGTCAACCATGTACACATATGTACACATGTACAGATCATATATATATATATATATATATATATATATATATATATATATATATATATATATATATGCTGATCAGCTCCATGGTGATTGATGCTACAGGCATAGAGATAGGGACACTCAAGCAAAGATGTTAGCATGTCCAATAGGTGCTGTGTGTCCCTATAGAGAGGCCAGTTATGACCTGCTCTGTAGATATGGAAGGTATATGACAGGATGTAGGAACGTCATGTGGCGCATGTGATGGGGACAGGGAAGTGAAGTTGACACAGAACCTGTGGGACTACAGATTACCTATGAGGGTAGACCCATTATTTGTGGCATTATTACATACAAGTTCACAGACAATCTGGGCTTGCTCCTTGAGGTTACACATGTAACTGCACTGCACGTTGTAATTCTGCTTTGTGTGGGTGGCCATTTTTGTCACTTACTGTGTCTACCCAATGCCACAACAACACTCTGTGCTTGTTTTAGCTGAGGAGGCTGTGCCTCCATTTTAGGGTGTGCACCCTTACCTCAACTGTCACACAGCAATGTCCACCTCTTATTGTACAGCCTGCTAATGGCAGTTGTCCAGCAGGTAGGTTTGCTGTGCCACGAGGAGCCTGTGTTCCTCCTGTCAGGTACAGCCGAGTCCATGCAGTTACAATGCTGGTTGCATAATGCATGGGTGTAGAGCTCTGTATACTTGCCTGTCCCATCTGAAGGGGAGGAACAGTCAAGCTATGTAAACCATCCCACAGGAGATAATAAATTCCTTTGTTGAAATATATGTTTACGTTGTCTGCAAGGGGTGGGGGTTAGTTCTGGTAGTTTTCATGAGACTGAACTCTGGTCAGATCCCACCAGGGAGGACCTCACATTGGGGGGGAGCTGCAGTGGTCACCCTTGTTGGTAAATGCATGATGCATTATGTTGGTTCCCCCTTGTGGGGATGTCATGGCACTGCTCCAGGGCATTGTTATTAAGGATGTGGACTAACCTTTGGGCAAGTGAGCTGCAGCATGACTAAGCAACGCAGTTGGTGATCACTTAATGCCACCCCAAACCATGGTGTAATGATATATCTTGGTAGACACACGTACATCAAAATATATACAATGGCTCTCTGGATTCATGGAGCTGCTTCTGTAGCTGGCTATTGCTTGATTATGTGACATTCCAGTAGTGAATGGCATCTGCAGTGTCTCTGGGAAATCACAGTGTTTCACTAAATCTGGATGTGTATGAATACACCATTTGTCTTACCTTGCACACTGTCATTTTGAGGTCTGTACATGTGGAAGGATGTGTAGTCTGGTATGGCAGTGGTGCTGTCCACAGCCTTGAACCAGATGCCCTTGTCTGCACACATGTCTGCATATTCCAAGGTGGGGACACCTTCCACAGAGTAGGACTCAGTGTTGCCATTCCCAGAGTATAGCAGCATAACCATGATGTTGTATAAAGATGGTGTCCTCATTGCAAAGTTTTCCCTCCAAACAGTGCATCTAAAATGCATTGTGGGGGTGTCAGCAGCCTTGGCCAGTGCTCAATATCTCAGGGATGAGAGATGAAGACCATCACTGATGAAGCATTGATGTCTGTTGAGCAAGGCATCCCAGGCAGACATGTAGTAGATCCCCTTACAATGACACCAAACGCTAAGGCAATTATTAACTTCAATCAGTTTCCATGTGTATGGAGCCATCATTCTAGGTGAAGATCAACTGCAGCTGAAAGGTATGCGCATACCTGTGAGAGAGACAGACTGGCTAGGCTCATTCATGTGTCTGCATACAGTCCGCTGACGTATATCCATAGTCATACATACCTGCAGGAACTATGATGTCAACATTATGGTAACTTATATTCCTTGATTTGCGGCAATGTGTGGTATGCATATCGTGTCAACCCACAGACAGCTAACTTTGATCTTTCCCATATGCAGCCTGTTGACACAGACATCAATGTGTCTCACGATGTAATCACCTATGACTAAAATGTGTGATTTTATGTTTTGCCTCAGGTGTTTGACTGGTGAGATAGTGGAGCATGCAGCATTATTTGTACTGTGCTCTCCAGAGGCAGGATTTTCTGAGGTATCTGCTGTTTGGGAATGTGTCTGGTAAGGAGCTGCACACATGCAGGTGTGTGATAGGACTTGTTGGTTGACAGATTTGTGTCCCAGAGACTCCTCCATCTGTAGAACAGACTCCCTCTCCACATCAAGCAGAGTACCTCATTATCCATTTTTAAGTGCAACCTGGATAACTGGATGGGAAACAAAAAATACACCCCTGGGATTCTGCCTGTGTCCCTGCTGGAGAGGGACTTTGGGTGCTGAATTGTCTAAACATGGGTTAAACTCTTGGCTAGGCTTATAGGGGCCTCAGAGCCAATAGTCTAGTAACTTCCTATGATCCTATGTGGGTATAGGTGGTGCAAGATGTGAGCTGTTGGCAAAATGCTCATTGACATATGTAAGGACTGATGTTGTAGACACCATGGAAGCAAGGTTTGAAATGCAGTCACATCTGTCACACATTGTTTTTGTGTGTCAGAGGGGAGGGGACACTTTCCACATCTCATCAGCAAGTCCTGCAAAGTTAGGTTCATGGTGGTACACCCTTGGGATTCACGGTCTGATATACAGTGTTTGCAGGCACTCCTTGCAGTGAAGATGTGGATGCCCGTGCATGCATAGAGGACTTGTTCAACTTTGCTGATATTATATTGGCCTCGCAAGCATACTATGCCTGTCAAGCAACCAGACAGCACACTGGTTGTTGGGTGACATGACGTGGGAACACAGACATGTGTTTTGGGTACCTAACTGTACAGTATGACATGCCTAGGACATGTGGCAGTGGGCACACATTGGCCAAAGGTGGCCAGTCCACTGCAGTAGGCCTCACAGCCATGTCATGCAGATATCCACCATTAAACTGTTGAAGGGCAGGATGCATGACTTGCAGTGAAAGTGTCACCTACAATGGATCACCACCACTGGGCTGCTTGTTTCAGCAAGCCTTGGCATCTATGTCAATGGACATTGCACATTATATTGTGACACTGCAGCAATGCTCCTAATCACCATCTTGTCAGTTCCCTAGTGACATACCACCAACCATGGAACAGAAGGCATAATACATGCAAAAGCCAACTGAGTTCTCAGGTTGCTAATCAAGGCATCTACATGGAGAAGTGTATGTGAAGCCTACAGAGTCTTTCATGATATGGGACAGCTATGTGGATGAACAAACAGGCTGTGTCTTGCTTCTCATCATGAGCATCATAGTAACGTTTTGCGTGTGATAACAGAAAATGTATTGGAGCATGGAATGCTATGTGAGTGTTTTTGGTGAGACCAGCATTAGTAGTTTCCAGGCAATGTCAATTCCGTGGACTCCCCTTCTTTCCACAGTCTTCAAAAAGTAATTGTGCCTTCCAGTACACACTGCTTGTGTAGTGTCCAACTGCAGAATACCTGTGTAAAACCCTCACCTTACCTTCACAGAGTATACATACTACACTTCCCAAACATGCTTGTCTGTAATCTGTACAGACACCTTGGATGACTCTTCTTGGAACATGATGGAAGCAACTGCAATACTTACTTGCACAAAGGACAACTAGCATGCAGTGCCAAACAGTGTCCCCAGATTGCTGAGTCATGTGATATGAAACGCCATGAAAGGAGTTAACATCGATATTAGCAGTAACAATGTTGTACACCTACTGACACTTCACCACATACCATTTGTTTTGTTTAAGGCCAGATCATGCCTGCCTACCCTAACTGGTGGAACTCATTGAGTGTTAAACTATGCAATGGCTGAGGCTAATATGACTCAATCCACCTACCATGACCCGAAAAGGTGTTTGATAATATTAGGCCAGCAGGCCTTGCTGAAAACTCTGTATGTTATTTAACTGTGTGGTATGTCAGCTGGTGGATAGGCAAGTGTCTGATAGCCATATTCTGGGAAGATACATTGGGAGACCTATGCTACAATAATGTGAGTCAACAGTGGATTTCCCTAGACATTATTAATGGAATACCCCTTCTAACCATTCCCTTCTCTGCAGTCACGGCTACTCTCAGTAACCTCTGACTGAGTACATTAGCAGGTGATTGCATATTAGGAGCTGTCACTGAATCCCACACAGAACCAGCAGTTACCCAGGATGGCCTGAGACACACATTCAGTTGTCGGAGCAACTGACAAATAGTAAATTCCAACGACTGCACAATACTTTCCTTTGGGAAGTCATCCACCCCTGGAAAATATGGTAGTGCCTGCACACCTCACACAGTTGAGCCATTACTCAAGGAGTTATGGATACAGAGTAATGTGGTCTTCGACTTTCACTGGTCGGTAAGATGTGGGGATCCATTCAATTTTTACAACCTATACAGAAAGGTATGTCATGTAAACCCCAGACTGTCATTGTTATACTGCATTTGGCACTCATCACACCTATCATTGAGTGCAATTGCACCTTTGCTATGTCACTACACAGGCATATCTTACAAATGTAGCAGCCACACAGGTTCCATTGTAAACCATTACAGATTGTAGGTAACACGTCTTATGCAGTCCGTGTCAAGACTGTACATGTGTAGTCTGTGTTCTACATACCTTGGAGGACTAACACATATCTTACCTGTTCTACACACCTACACTGTCACTGTGGTATAAATAGTACATGGTGGAGAGGCAGGTATGTAACACAGACACTATACCCTGTATGTAACAGGCCCCCCATGCATGTGAAGCACACATCTGCTTTAACACACATCATGTGCATGTTACAGAATGGGATGCAGAACAAGACATTCATAACTGGTGTAGGACAAATGTCTGTAATGGACACAGGAAATATGTATATGGGTCATCTCCATCACCACAGTGTGTACATGTGTTAACTCCTAAAACCCTGGAGACACTTATCAATGGTATTAGACCTTTTCATAGATTAGGGATGCATAAGAATCTGAATTATACCATTGTCCTTGTTAGCCTGTTATACACATATAAACCTATGGTGCCATGCACTTGTAGTGCTGTACCTTACTGAAGACATATTTCTTCTGTGCTGACATTCCATCCTGTGCTGTGATGTCTATGGATTTATTACCATTGTGTATCCATAGGTGTGTCCTACAGACTCCTGAAACTGAAACATAAACAGGTCCATGACACAGCTTTCATTGTGTAAGTATACAGTCAATACAACATTAAACAACCTAAGATACACAAAATTATGTGGCTTACTCATTACAAATGGCATCATACAGTCTCTGTCAGTGACCAATACAAGTAGCATGGCAAAGCAACACTGCATTACACAAGTACATATTAATTTATATAGTCATCCTGTGAATCAGACACATAGCTTTATTTCCTTGCATCAATGATTAGAATGACAGGGATGTGGCACAGGTAACATCACTTGCACAGGTTGTGTGGGGCTACAGGAGGCCTAGGTTGACCCAATAGGTTGAAAGCACGTGTGTGAGTCAGGAAGGGAAGCAGGCAAGATGGACCATGGAAATGTGCCATGTGTGTCTGTAGGTGACCTGAATTTGACAGTGGTGTGTGTGTGTGAGTGTGTGTGCGTGCATGAACACAGTTAAGTTCAGTGTTAGCCCTACATGTATGTATGTTGGACAGCTTTGAACTGTGCATGGTAGAGCTGACAGTTCACCAACCCCACCCCCAAACATGGGAACTGGCTCTGCCAGGTGTTGCAGTGGCACTCCATGGCCAAGGTCAGAAGTGGTGCTAGTACCTGACAGTGACTGCTGTCTGCTGGGACCATGCCCTAGACTGGAATGCCCAGGACCATGAGCCCATGGCCTGCCATGTCTTGGTGTGGACAGCACACTCCCCTCTGTAGCGCTGGATGTACTGCCACTACTGGAGTGTGATTGTGCACGGCCACATGGACTCTCAGCAGATGGGGTTACTGACATACTTCCATGAGTGCAACACTCTACTCCAACCAGTGTTCCAGCACAGACAATGTGTGTTCCAAGACAGATACTGTGCAGTCTGTCTGAGACCATCTTCTTTCTACTGCATCAGAGAACAATCCAGGGTTTCACCAATGCGGTGGAGGCAGTCATGGATGTCAGACTGTGCTGCATCCATACCCCTGAGCATACATCTGGAGTTCCTTTCAGAATGTGCCTGTGCCTCCATGATGATCCAAAACATACGTCAAGTGACCAGTGATGTGACACCTGCAACAGGTGCTGAAAGGAGGCCTCCTATCTGCAAACCCTATCATCTGACTATGTGGAACCTCACCAGATCTCTGGTTATGGCAGTGTCTACAATCACTGGAACTATAGTTGCCACACTTTCCTGTTCAATTTCCTCACCCTCTGACTGTCCAATATCTGTGGCTTCTGGGATTTGATATATGTAGGCATACTGACTGTGTGCAGTGACAATGAGAACAGAAGAGGGATGTTAACCTCTGGGACAAATTCAGCCCCTGAACCCCCCCCCCCAATGTGCCTTACTATGGCCACCATCATCATCTCGAAAGAGACACTGAAATCAGGATGTGTAGGGGACAGAGATCAACCCCCCTGGTCACCTGTGATAAGAAAGGGAAAAGCAGTACATTAATACTGCACTATTATGCACTGCAGTACAATGTTGCAATAGATGTAAAATTTTATACATTGTTGTCACTAATACAAACCTGATTAAAACCCAACCTCATATAGTAGTATATGAGGACACTACTTTTCCCACAAACAGCTGTAGTTACTTGTAAATAAAAGCTCTGTACACAGAAATCTCATCAGCAACAAAGAGGTATACTGTTGACATTTGTGAAGTCTCTGTACAGTTGACACATATGGCAATCTGTAATGTCCTGACAATACTGTCACATCTATCAGCATGTTCACACCTATAAGGCATAGGTATGACTCTAACATGTGTACAGTCAGAAAATATCTGTGCAGTTGGCAATCATGCTGGCAGTACAGCAATCCAGGCAGCAGACCTGAGATGACACATTAGGGAATACATTGATGTAAATCTACATATGTAACAAAACAGTGTCATACTTACCAGGAGCAGGACCATGTACTTGTCCGATACCTGACGGACCTGTGAAAAGTTGAGGGGAGGTAATGTAGGTACCATCACATGTTGTACTATAGCAAGGTAATATGTCCATATAGCTCACATTTACGGTAGCTACTGTGTTAATTATTTTTTTTCAAAAACTGAGCATGTGATTCAAACTGCAATTAAACCCCTCCCCCCAAAGAGCAAAGATCTGACACCCACAAAACAGTGTGTACACCCTGGCACACTGAATGCTACTGTATTTCAATGCTGATCGAACTAAGCTTACCTGAACAGTCCTCTGCCGTGGCAACTGTGGTACCCAAATCCATGATGTACGGTCTGATGGATGCCTGTGAGCTGTCGTGTGCTCCTAGGATTGCCAAGAATTCCTTAGTGGCTGAGAGTGGTTGTTCTGCTGCAGGTCCTCCACCGGTGATACCACGATCCCTGGTTACATCTGTTGCTCTTCTGTGTGCAGCATTAATCATGTCTGTTGCATGGTGTCGAACTTGCTGATATGTACTGCTCTGATGACCTATGGCATTCATGTGATGGACAAGGTCAGCCGACAGTGCTGCCCGCTGTTCCCTGTTTTGCCTTCCCCTGGACAGTAGGAGTTCATGGTGTTGACAGAGGCCTTCCTGTATTATATCATTCTCTGCATCTGTGAAAGGGGCACGGCATCTGGGTTACGTTTCCTGAAAGACAACAAAATGGTAACACGTCAGGATTGCATAAGTGGAAATACATACAACAAGAACAGAATGGCTAGCAGTATCCACTGCTTAATCACACATGTCATATTCCACAGTGTGCAAACATACTAAGCATGAGGGTACAACTAATATACTAGCGATTGTCAGCTATTCTCATGTGTGCCATGACAGATACTGCTGTAAGATCATACACCCAATGCTGGAGTCCATTGTAGTGTGTGCCCTGGGGCAACCCCCCAATAATATGTCAATAGCAGTGTGCTATGACAACCACTATAAAGGGTCAGTCTCATGAGATCAGTGTGCCACATTGACAAAAAAAATTCCACCCGTGATGTATTGTCAGTCCTCTGTAGGTGTAACACATCTGTAGATTAATAACATGTCATTATCACAGTTCTAAGAAAGGCTTAACGCTGTAATCCTCGTTCCCCCTAAGTATATTCACACATATGCTTCATGTTGTAAACAAAAAAGTTACATACCTGATGGAGTACAATACTCCTCTGTTTATATGTGCAGAAATATAAAGTTTTTGGCAATGCCTTTATTGTGTGTGGAAATTCTCATACAGATTGGTTCCCCATAGCCAGCTGTTTGCCTTTTTAACATGCTTCTCATTACCAGGTGATTGCCTCTTAACCAATCTGTAATTCTGAAATGCTAATTGCAACCAACACAACTGATTTGCAGTATCATCAGCCAATGACATGCAACCACTGAACAAGATATAAGGCCTTCATGTAGATTAGAAGCCCTTTCTGATATGTTATGCTGGAGATTACTGGGGCGAAGAGACTACGTCATCACAGAAGGTAGGTTTGTAGCAGCTACTTTTACATATAGATGTGTGTGCTACAGACTGCAGCTACTACTGCAGGAAACAGGCATAGGCAGAGAGTGTGACCACTTTGTCAGACAACCAGCTGCAAGAGTAACGGTGAGAGCTGCGTCAGCCTTGTTATGCACAGCCAGTGTGAGGGTACCCCTTCCACTCATATTAAGGCATGTATTTAAGGTAAGTATGTTTTGCAATGGTATCACTAGCAGAGTACTATGTGACATGTTTGTTGTGTCTTTGAGCAGCATAGGGAGTAAATATAACATTAAGTAAACCATTTGGGCAACTATCAGGCCACGTGTTGCAGTCTGGTAGTCATTTGGAACATGTATGCTGACAGTCCTTGTTACTAGCATGGGCTTCATATGTGTATGTAAGTTGTGCAGCTGTGCTAATCTGTAATGTGATTATAAAAGGATTGTGTGCTGCACTCTGATATTAGTGGGCCTCATTTGCATTACCTGAGTTCAAATCCTCTGTGAATACATATTAATGCATGACCTGACACATTATGCACTCATAGTTTTGATATAGGGATATTTGAAATGCGTTGCTATCTGCAGGCCTGTGGCTTCCACCAGTGAAAAGTAGGCATTTGATTTGGAATGCATTGTGTGAATAAAGAGGGCATGACTCAGTCGCTAATTGCTAGCTTCACAATAATGTAATTTACATGCTACACAATACTGTATTTCTCCACCAGAGTCCCATTTGAACATGTATGTTGTCATTAATGTTTTAGCAGGTATATTTCTAAATGTTGCTGAAGAACTTGCACATTTACCTGCTATTAGAGACCTCACTTAACATCCATTATTCCATGTCTGGCATTCAACTGGTGTGCTCTTGCACCAGATTCCAAGTTACACTCCCATTTTTTCCCATTACTCTTTTAAGCAATTTTGTGCAATACAGTGCTATGCGCAGCTCTGCTTAAACTTGATTAATGACTGTAATTTGCAGTTACTATATTTTGCTTAAACTACCTGTTTTAATTAACAGCTGTGTGGCATGGCAGGTTAAAGCAGTGGTCTACAGGTGTGACGATCCTGGGTTCAAAATAAGGTACAGGTATTTATTTTGTACATGTTTATCAATTAAAACAGGTATATCAATACAGCTCCATTTAGCTGAGCTTAGCAATGCTGTGCGATCCAGAGCATAGCACAGTGTCATGCACAAAATATTTAAAGAAAAGAAAAATGTGAAGATAGGAAAGTGGTGAAATGGGGTGCAAGCAGGAGGAAAAACATACTGAAAGGCAGGTAGATATGTGTAGTAAAGGTGTAGGAAAGGACCATAGCTATCCATTTTTTGTACAGCAACTATTCACTTTGACAGAATTTATAGATGGATTTGGACTCTCACCCCCAGAGAGAGGGGTGAGGACAACATAACTGCATTGTCAAGCCAATTGGACCAAATTACATGTGTCCAGTGGACACGTGTGTGAAATGGAGAGCTATGTATGGAACGATATATATATATATATATATATATATATATATATATATATATATATATATATATATATATATATATATATATATATATTTTTTTTTTTTGGGACAGATGCCCATTTTTTTTTTTAAGATTAGAGTGGAATGTCGTGGAAGGGCCATAGGTACATGTGAGAGAGGTAAATTGGGTAGGTGTGGAATCTTTTGCAGACAGGAAGGACAGCAGACAGGGGTGATGTGTGACACAAGAGTGGGTGAGCACCTTGGATGGGGAGGGTGTTGTGGAATCACAGTCCCATGTGCCTCCACAAGGTAGCAGCATGAGTCATGTCCATACCCATGGGACTGTCGACACTACTCCATCACTGCCCCGGGGGTGACAGTGGTGGAGGCTGGGCTCAAGGAAGAGCCTGCCCCACCAGGGTGGCCAATATGCTCTCTATTCAGTGCAAGTGTTGTCCAAGCCCACAGTATCTGATCCTGCACACCAAAACTGGCAGTCCATCATGGGTGACAACTTCCTCTTCACCACTGCTCCCAGAGGGGGGCCAGACCCTGCCCCATGGGGCAGAACTACCCAACTCAACAGGTAGTGGAGGAGCAGCAGAGGTGGCACCACTGGTCAGGGTCCCAGACAGGCTGGAGCCCTGTGCCACTGCTGGAGGAGGCAAGGTAGGTGGATCACCAAGAGCCAGCCTAACTTGACGAGCTGTAGTAAATTAGTTATAACAATAAGTTAAGGTTAGTAATAACCAAACCAATGTTAATATTAACATAATGGAACATAATACTGTTTAATTCAAATACATATTAAGGTGTATTATGTGGAACACAACATTAAGTAACATAACAGTTAGTATGTTAACAGCAAGTCAGTATGAAATAACCCATAAGGCCAACAAAACAGTTAAACAAAATATATCAATATTAAATCATAGTAATAACTCACAATAAATTAAAGTTTAACAAAATATAATTAGTTAAACAAAATATATAAATATTAAATCATAATAATAAATAATTATAATAAATTATAGAAGATAAGGGGTGGGAAGAGAGAGTAACACATACCATTAGTGATGTCGCAGATGATATCCCTGAAAAGGCATTCTTTACATGTACTTTATAAATTTGCAACCTCATATTATTTCAATTTTCTTTACAGAAAACGTATTAGCATTCTAAATATGTATTTCTGTAGATGTGAACTTTATTTGAAATGTGTGGAGCTTTTCTCCCCGGGCCTCTACTGAAAATGGACATATATCCAGCTAGACTAGCCCGGTCAACAAATGTAAAATAAAATAAATAAATAAAATAAAAGACCGCTAATACATAGTTCTACAGGTGTGCAGTTTCAGTTATGAGTACAGTGACTACAATTCTTCTATAGATGATATGGCATGTACATACATCTCAAGCTATTAGCATGGGACATTGTGGGCCTAGCACTAAGAAATGCAGGTACACAACTACATGGAACTGTTTCACGTAATGTGCACGTACATGACTACCAAGGTATTCTGTAAATGGATTTGAAAATACATTGCATTGCAGGTAATCATTTTTCTAGTAATCGTGGACCAGATTAGGTGGTTGTAATTAGATTACAAAAAATTATGACACTTGAGAGGTATGTTTGTGTATATTAAGTAGACTAGAGTCATGCCTAAGTTGGCAGGCATGGGAGTAGAACCCAAAAGCTGTGACTGCAGGGGACATCTGCAAATAATGTACCAACTGACTGCAGAAACGTAGAACAGACATGCAATGAATACAGCCCTACTGGAAGTATTTAGACACATTTTGTTATGAAACCAAAATCTTGCTTTACACTTCATTGGTATTGCTGCTAAGTGTCTGTGAAGTATACAGATAATATCTGCCCATAAAGTGGGCTACCTCACCCATATACTTTCTGTTCCTGGAGTGGGAGAAAAAGAGAGCATTATGCAACTGAAAGTGGCCTTGAAACAGACTTGAATCACACTGTGGGTTGTGCAATAAATTTTTCAAACAATTACTATTGCATTTCACATTTATTGCAGTTTTACAGTTGACTGCAGCAACATTACAATAGACATGCAGTGCATACAGCACTACTGAAATTATGTTATAACACCATAATCCTGCTTTACACCTTATTGCTTACTGTTACTGACATTGTTTATTGGTTATTGCACTACAGTTTTTATTGTTTATTCTTTATTGCACTACAGTCTTTATTGTTTATTCTTTATTGCACTACAGTTATCATAATATATCTGCTTACCACACTCACAGCACATCCTGGCCAGGTGACCGGCATGGGACTGCATGTTGCGAGCCCTCTCAGCTGCAGCTGTTGGAAGAGAACCACACAATTATGCATACCAGTTTTGCACAGATTCTGCTTGTATTTTAGTAAAATAGTGTCATAAATACTTACATATGTCTAGGGTATGTCCATCCCTGCCATCTTGAACCCATGTGTCCAAAGTTATCTACGTCATAGTGGTGATGACACTGCTCACCAGTGTGGGAGATACCAGTAGCACTGCTAAGTTCCCTGACCAATTGATCCCAGGCCTTGGCCTTACATCCTGAGCCCTGGTAACCACCCTGCAACAGCCTAGGTTCATAGTTGTGTACCAGGAGCCCAACAAAAACCCTAGACTTCAGCACACCCTATCTCTGCATCCAAAAGCATGTACCCTCTCCAACACCACCTGACATACCAACAGTTAGACAGACTCCAACAAATGGTGCAGAATTCCCACCTATTGGCAATAATATAGGCTGTTTTCCCACCCTTACACATCATACTGCAACATTCAAAAAAGTGCTGTGTTGTTTAGCTTCGCATAAACCCACTTAGTGGAGCTGAGCATCACAGAAACTCGCACAACCATGATTTTATTGAAGCTTAGCTATGTGCAAACAGCAATACCAATTAACCATGTTTAAGCAATGCTTAGCACCATGCAGCTCTTGTCAGTGTGACAATCTTGTTTTTAAATTAAACAATTTATTTATTTATTTATTTTAATTTTGTTTACCGGGATGGTCTGACTGGACAAGGTCCGTTTACAGCGGAGACTCGGGGAGAAAAGCTCCATTTTAATTAGGATAACATATTACAGGAAATAAACATATAATACCATATGTAGGCAATAGTATCTATTAAACAAGAAATTTCTAGATGGAAGTCAAAAGAGTAGACATTTGCAATAAAAAAAAGCAATTTACATATATACATTTAGTTAGCAAAGAGCATAGTCAGATTTTATTAGGTACATGTTTTCCATGTAAAATATTTTGAGGAAATATATTTATTGGGGCATGAAAAGACAGATAGAAGTTGGTTGTAAAGGTAACAGATTGTGGTCTATGTGATACATGGACAGAGCCAAGAACTTGTGAGATGGGCCTTAAGTGAGTTTTTGAATAGAGTGGTGCTAGCTGCAGAAGTCACAGATGGGGGGAGATTATTCCAAGTTTTGGCTATAGTGTGTGAAAAGAGAGATTTTCCTGCTGTATTATTTGCTGAGGTAGTAGTGAGGAGTGACTTGTTGGCTGAGCGGAGTGGACGATTTGGAGTGTGGCGGGTCAGTAGATGCCTTAATGCAGGAATTTTATCGGGTTGTTTTAGGATGTTATATGATAGAACAAGTTGATGATATAGTAGCAGCTGTGGCAGTTCGAGCCATTGAAGTTGTCTGAGAGGTATGCAGTGACGGGTTCTAAATGGGGTGTTTTTGGCAAACTTGGCAATTCTGTTATAACAGGACTCAAGTTTGTCTAGGTCAGATTTCCTAATGTGACTGAGAATTGGGGCTGCATATAGTAGTGTAGATAGGAGATGGGTTTGAGCTAGGGTGACTTTAGCTTGATTAGTTAGAAAGTTTTTTTGCCTGTATAAGGAACCCATCTTTTTGTGCACCTTTTTTATAGTTTGAGAGATGTGGATGTTGAAGTGGAGGTTGTTGTCTATTTCGATGCCAAGGAGCTTGGTGTGAGGAGAGGGAGAGATGATAGTACCATTGGCGGAGGAGATGGAGAAGAAGACTGGAGTTGTTTTTGATTTCTTTGGGGTAAAAAGTAGTAGTTTGGTTTTGTTAGGATTTAGGATAAGTTGTATGTTAGTTATCCATCTTTCTACTGAGGTGAAGGACTCTTGGGTGAGGTCCTGTAGGGAGGTCAGGGATGGAGCTGAGCATATAAGGGTGGAATCATCTGCATATTGGATTAGTGAGGCATGCAGGCTACTTTTGTATAGGTTATTGGTAAATATTGAGAAGAGAAGAGGTCCTAGTATGGAGCCTTGGGGGTACACCAATGGTGGTTGGGAGAAGAGATGATAAAGCTCCTTGCCACTGGACAGCTTGTTGTCATTCTGATAGGTAGCTTTTAAACCAAGCAATAGTGTTTGGGGTGAAGGCTAGGGAGGTGAGGGTATCTATTAGTATGGAGTGAGAGAGCATATCAAATGCTTTGGAAAGGTCAAGGAATATGGCTGATACGAATCTGTTGTTATTCCTGTATTGGTTAACTAGGTCTGTGAAGGAGAGGAGGGCAGTGGTTGTACTATGGTGAGGTCAAAAGCCATGTTGTGTGGGAGAGAGGAGATTGTTTATGTTTAGGAAGTGCATGACTTGTGAGTGTATGCATTTTTCTAGTATCTTTGATAAAGGTGACAGAATAGCAATGGGTCGATAATTTGAGAAATCATAGGAGGTGCCTCCCTTATGAAGGGGAATGATATAGGACACTTTCCACAGATGAGGGATATATGACTCCTGTATAGAGCGGTTGATAAGGATTGAGACTGGGTAGGCTATGGAGTTGGCTGCCATTTTTAGGAAATGTGCTGGTAGCCCATCTACTACGAGGGTAGTGGGTTTAAGTTTTAAGAGATGTTTCTTTATTGTAGAGGTTGGGATAGGTGAGAAGGTAAGAGGAGCAGAGTTGTTTGGTGCTGTAGGCATGGGTGTGTAGTTATTTTTGGCTAGTTGAGTGGATAATGAGTTAATGGATTTGGTAAAATGTTGGTTGAATTTTGAGGCTATTTCGGTAGTTGTGTCTGTAGAGGTTGTGGTGGGAGAGGGGGTGTGGTGTTTTTTCCTGGTTTTAGTAGGGAGTTAATTGCATGCCAGAATTTTTGTGGGCTGTTGGAGTATTTGTTTTGGATATTTAGGTAGTAGTTATGTTTGTCTAACTTAGTTTGCTGTTTAGCCTGATTTCTAAGATGTTGATAGTTTTGTTTAGAAAGACTAGTGTTGTCTTTCTTCCAGGTTTTCCATGCCTTATCTCTAGATTTTAATAAGGCTCTAGTGGTGTTAGTAAGCCAAGGAGCTGAGTGGACTTTAGCTCTAATAGTTCTTATGGGTGCTATATGGTCAAGGACCTTAATGAAAGTATTATTAAAGTAGTCAACTGCTAGGTCTAAGTTCAGGATATGTAGAGGTTCCCAGTTGCAGTTATTTAATGCAGTGTTAAGATGTAGAGGATTAACCTTGCGATCATTTCTAACTTGTCTAAAGACAGTAGGTTTGTGTATGTTGGTACGTCTGCGTAGGAGGAATGTTGGGAGATGGTCACTAAGGCTGTCTGGTAGACAACCTGTGTGATAGTTTTGTTCTGGGTAGTTCACTAATGTCCAGTCTAATATGGATTTTTTTTGGGTCTTCTTATCTATTCTTGTAGGTTCTAGAATAAGTTGAAAGAATCCATAGAGGTTGATGTGGCAAGTGGGGTTATTAGAGGTGCAGGCTAGCCAATCAGTGTTTAGGTCTCCTAACAGAATAGTCTCTTGTGGTAGGTTGTCTTTTGTCCATTGCAGAATTTCTTCAATTTTAATAATGTTATTGCCTGGAGGGATATAAGTACAGAGAATATTGATACTCTTTTTATTGTTAAGTTGTAGCATAATTCCTAAGATTTCAGCATTGTCAAATTTTGGTGGTGGGGTTGGCAGGGGTTATATAGTAAGTGTATTTTTGTAGATAATTGCAACTCCCCCTCCCTTCTTACCTATTCTATCTAGTCTAATGATGTTATATCCTGGAGGGAGAATTTCTTCATTCTTAGTGCTGGGATTTAACCAGGTCTCTGTTATGGTTAGCATATCAGGGGAGTAGTGGGTTATGAATGCGTGTACATGAGTAATTTTGTTAGATATACTGCGAGTGTTAAGGTTTATGATGAGTAGGTCTGTTGTGTGTTTGTTTGGGGGTATGATGTTGATTGGTCCTGGATTCGGGTGAATGTCACCAGAGATAAGGAGGTATTTCTTTAATAGTATATGACGACTGATTGCTTGTAGCATATCTATGTAAAGTTTGTTTGGTATCTTTCTAGTGAAAGATGTTAAACAGCACTTGTTGAGTATGAGTACTATTTTGTTAATTTCTAGTAGAAAGGGGGATATGGGGAAGCTCTTGTGGTCTTTTGTTGGTGTGAAGGGTTGTGTTGTATGGTAGGAGGTTTGGGGTAATGAAATGTATGAGTGTGGGGACGTTGTGTAGGTTAGGGCTGTGAGGGTAGATAGGAGGCATATAAGAAAGGAGAGCATGGTATGTGTCATTGTGTTTGGTTGATAATTTTAACTGGATGAGAGAAAAGATAGGTGTTGTGTTTGGGAGGAAAGAAGATAATTGGATTTTAAAATTAAATTACATAAAAAATGGTACGAGTGCTCGGGATTCAAATGCAGTACCTACTAAACTTTATGCTGTGACTCTACCCATTTAGCTACTTAGATAGTATGCAAGCTAGTATACCTTCACATATACTACTAAGCTACCGGTTAGTGTTGCTAAGCACCGTGCCACTCTACACAAATAAGCTTAAAAAACAGACATAAATAATTGATTACATCCAGTTTCTATTTATAGATGTCTGCCAGGTGTCTCGGCTCTGTGGTGCTCTGCTCCACTCAAACGGACAGTTTAAAAAAATTATAATAATTTATATGTATATATATATATATATATATATATATATATATATATATATATATATATATACATTGTGTGTGTGTGTGTGTGTGTGTATAATAAACAATTATAATAATTAATTACATCCAGTTTCTAGGTGTCACCTGTATATATCTAAGAGCAGCTTGACACTGCTGCACTCTGTGCCACACCTCACAAACAGACATTAAAAAAAATTAGAAAATTAAAAAAATTTAGAAAATTAAAACACAAAATATTAATGCACAACACATTTCAACAGTAGCAGGGAGTCTCACCCTGTACATAACATCAGACCAGGAAATCCACAACCACGGGATAGCCTCTACACTTCTGCCTACATGGATTCAATATCCCTGTTACTATGCTCTCCCTCGGCAGCAAGCTATGATTAATATGCATGGTGTGCTGCCGAGGGGGAAACGTGGCCGTGTACATGGGTACATTCCTTGTACTCTTTAGATGAATCCTACATGGATTTTTATTGAATCCTGGGGAATAAGTTTCAGTGTGATAATTCCGTTAATCCAAAGAAACAAGGCACGCATGGTGGACTGTGGTGCTCGGTCCAAACCATCAATACCAAAAACAAAGAGGGACCAGCACACTCAGCAACAGGAATAAAATCCAAAATGATTATTTATTCAAAGGTGGCTAAAAAGCAACCTTCCATCAAATTACACAGACCGGTTTCGGCTAGTGTAGCCTTTCTCAATGTGACTTTTTCATTACACCAAACAATTACTTAGAAAAACACCTTTACATCCTGGTACTCTTAATATACCCTTGTATTAAAGTGGTATACTCCTAACTAAACTTGTTTGATGGATAAACTGTAGAAAAAGGAGCCAGCTAAACGAGAAGTCTTCCAGTTCCACAAGACGTTTATTTAAATAAAACTTAGTGTGGTAATCAGCATACAGTTTTCGTTGCACCAAAATCAATTCAACTTCTTCAGAAGAACAGCGAGGATTTCATTTGCTGGCTGCTTATATACCCTTAATATCATAATCAATTAGTCACTTAAACAATCAACATTAAATTAAATTAAATTATTCAAACAATTAAAAAAACATGTACTATAGCTGCAAGCACCAAAATTCTCTAAAGAATCTTCAGAGAATTATATTAACGTGCAGCTAACAGCGTTAACAACAAAATAAACATCATTCTTAACTGCTTCATACTTAATACACATTGCAGTACACACTATTGAGATTCAATGAAACAACACATTAGCTATTACTTAATGAGAAAAGTTAACTCAACAACCCAATTTATAACAGCAAATGTCCTGCTGTAGGAACTATTTCATCAAGCAAATTTATTAATAAAATATTAAAACATTTAAAACAACAAGTAACCTACGGAAGGAACTAGATACTCGTGGGTTTCTAAATATTATAATGTCATAGAGTTTGACGTCTCGTAAAAATTGACAATTCATGAAAAATAGCTGTGATCATAAAGCTAATAATAGTAAAACTATTAATAAGTGCCATCACGCCTAATACAAGCGCTACTTCCGAGCGCTATTCTTAAACATCAAATTCACTGACATAACTTAAATTTAACATATAAAACTGTCACAATTAATGAACATATATAAATAAACATCTATAATAAATAAACTCGTCACCCGTGTATAATATAATAGTAGTATAATAGTATGTGAAAATATATATATTTGAAAATGTGTAATATAATAGTAGTATAATAGTATAATAATAAACATATGTCAATGACATGTATAGTTGATATATACAATGAAAGAACTAAATATAAATAATGTGTTTTCCTATTTAGAATATATAAAATATTTTAAAATATTTTAAAATTTTAACTATGAGAATTGTTGTGTTAATTTAACTGGTAATACATTGTCTTTATGGCACTGTTATAATCTCTCATATTTTATCGTCACAAATGGTTCTAAAAATCATCTCTCCAAGTTCTTTAATCTTAAAATACATTTAATGGAAGTCATCTCATTAATGCCAGGGAACTGATTGGCATTTGTATTCAATTGCCAAATAAGTTCTTTTCGTTCCAGCCTCAATGGTTCATAACCTCCTCTAGGGTCTTCTTGGACCTGGTCTATAACCATAAATTTAAAATAGTGTCCATCAAAAGTGTTAACATGTCGTGCTAATGCATTTTCTAAACCATTGAGGCTGGAACGAAAAGAACTACTATTATATTATACATTTTCAAATATATATATTTTCACATACTATTATACTACTATTATATTATACATTTTAAAATATATATATTTTCACATATATTGTTTTAGATAAATTTATATTTATTTATATTATTCATTTATTTATTTATGTAATTGAATAGAATACAATATATTATAATAAAATAAAATAAAATAAAATAAATTAATAAAATAAAATAATAATAATAAAACAATATAATATAATATAATAAATGCATAAAAAGGTTAATGTAGATTCTCTACATACATATAGTTATAGTAACTTTCAGAAAATAGATGCTATTAGATGTTATTAGATAAATTATCTAATATCATTAGTTTTATTACTCTTGTTAATGATAGTGCAATATTAATAAGAATGTATTAGGAAATTATTAGGAGAGAATTTAATAGGAGAGGATTACGGGTTTGAATTATGTTAGTTCGCATTTTTATGATCATTCACATCATGTATATTTTATTTTTGTTCCTTATTGTTTAAAGTAGGTCCATAAACCTATGAACCTATAATAACATGCGATTATTACAGGTTCTAACATTTTAAAGCAGAACATATTTTGTTCTATCCACGGGTGATGAGTTTATTTATTATAGATGTTTATTTATATATGTTCATTAATTGTGGCAGTTTTATATGTTAAATTTAAGTTATGTCAGTGAATTTGATGTTTAAGAATAGTGCTCGGAAGTAGCGCTTGTATTAGGCGTGAGGGCACTTATTAATAGTTTTACTATTATTAGCTTTATGATCACAGCTATTTTTCGTGAAATGTCAATTTTTACGAGACGTCAAACTCTATGACATTATAATATTTAGAAACCCACGAGTATCTAGTTCCTTCCATAGGTTACTTGTTGTTTTAAATGTTTTAATATTTTATTAATAAATTTGCTTGTTGAAATAGTTCCTACAGCAGGACATTTGCTGTTATAGATTGGGTTGTCGAGTTAACTTTTCTCATTAAGTAATAGCTAATGTGTTTCATTGAATCTCAATAGTGTGTACTGCAATGTGTATTAAGTATAAAGCAGTTAAGAATGATGTTTATTTTGTTGTTAATGCTGTTAGCTGCACGTTAATATAATTCTCTGAAGATTCTTTAGAGAATTTTGGTGCTTGCAGCTATAGTACGTGTTTTTTTAATTGTTTGAATAATTTAATTTAATTTAATTTAAAGTTGATTGTTTAAGTGACTAATTGATTATGATATTAAGGGTATATAAGCAGCCAGCAAATGAAATGCTCGCTGTTCTTCTGAAGACGTTGACGTGATTTTGGTGCAACGAAAAGTGTATGCTGATTACCACACTTTAAGTTTTATTTAAATAAACGTCTTGTGGAACTGGAAGACTTCTCGTTTAGCTGGCTCCTTTTTCTACAGTTTGTCTTTCTTGTTGAACTTGTTTGATGGATAACATTTCAGTGAAAAGTTGGAACATATACAACATGAATATATTATTTTTTAAACATACTTCTGAGAACCTGACAACTTGAACTTAGCTATATATAGATGCAAATTATTCATGTTATATTATAAATTGCTTATATTATAAACAGCCAAAATATTTCTTGCATAATTTGCAGGACTCGGGTACAAGAATAAAAGTATAAAATGAATTTACATGGTATAACTGTAATGTAATTTAAGGTTGATAACATGAATATTTTTATTAAACAACAATCTGTTTTCAATCTCTCAGTGGTATACCCTACTGAGGCTGATACCAATGTTAGAATTATTATTTGGAAGAACCATCATGTACTTCATATTCATTTAATCCTGGCTTGAAAAAAGCCCCAAGAGTAGTGATACACTTACTTTCCATATTATTAAGTTTAGTATGCCAACCCATCTTGAAATTTCTGTGAAGTTGAATTTTGTCTATAATTACAAACCTGAATGACACTCCTGTGTGATGTTGACTATGTTTGTATAAAGCATTTGTAATTCTTCTGTTTCTTATAGAACTTAAATGCTCACTAATCCTTATTTTGATGGGTCTAGAGGTCTACCCAACATAGAACGCAGAACACGTACATTGGGCCAAATAAATAACCCAATCAGAGCTGCAATTTGCAAAGATGTTAATATTGTAGACCTTAGGGGTATTTTTACTAGTGAATTCTTTACTTTTGCAGATATGCTGACAAGCACTGCAATGTCTGCATGGATAACAACCCACTAAAGCGTCACCAAAAAGTGTTGTTTGTAATGTGATGACTGGTGTGAACCTTTTATAATGTGTTAGATGAGATTGAATGGTGCGTCCCCTTCGGTAAGAAAAAGCACATGTATCAGGGAGAATGTCATTGAGAAATGGATTTGATTGTAATATATCCTAATGTTTACTGACAATTTGTCTAAACCAGGATGTGTTGTTACCATAAGTGGTGACTAATCTAATGGGTTGTCTGCCTTGCGTGGTATCATCCTGTAATCTATTGTATTTTAATAAATCCGATCTTCTCCTGGTTTGGATTTGCTTGGCCGTATTGGTTAGATGTTCAGGATTATATCCTCTGTCCACAAATCTTGTTGTTAGTTCTTGTGTTTGTGTAGAATATTCTGCATCAGTGGAGTATATCCTTTTTAACCCCAAATATTGGAACTTTGGGATGTTGCTGATGATGTGGCGGGGGTGAGAGCTAGTAGCATGAAGCAAGGTGTTATATTGTGGGAATTTTCTGTGTATTGATGTTGCTAAAGTGTGATCAGGTAATCTTTTGATAACATCCAGAAAAACAATTTTATGATACCCAGTATTGACTGTAAATTGTATGTCAAATGGATTGTTATTTAGATAATCGATAAATTTGGATAATTCATCCAAACCTCCCCGCCACACCAACCAGCAGTCATCCAAATATCTCCGCCATATGTCCATATAGTCCATATGAATATTCCACTGACCATTATATATGAAGGCATGTTCATAATATCCCATAAATAGATCTGTGTAAATCGGGGCAAAAGATGCCCCCATTGCTGTTCCTTTGATTTGCCAGTACGGGTTGCCTTCAAAATAAAAGAAGTTTTTTTGTAATACATATTCTGTGAGCTTGATCAAAAAATTATTAAATCCAGTGGAATATAACTTGGATTGATTTAACCAATACGTAACCGCCAAAATGCCAGCTTTGTGTGGAATACTTGTGTACATGGATGATACGTCTAATGTACATAACAGCCAGTCCTCTTCAAGTTGAGAGTCTTCGATAATATTCAAAAATTGTGTGGTGTCTTGGATGCGTGATCTGACCATAGTCAGTAATGGCTTTAAATATTCAGTCAGAAAGGCAGACAAAGGTTCAGTAAGGGATCCTCGACCTGAAACTATGGGTCTGCCTGGTGGATTCATTAGGTCTTTGTGTATTTTCGGTATTAAATATAGGTATTGTGGCATTGGTTCCGGCACCTTAAGTTGCCTAGCAACTTGTGGGGTAATAATACCCTCCTCCACAGCTAAATCTATAAATGAATCAATGTCAGTTTTAAAGTTTGGGGTGGGATCCACTACCATCTTTATGTAAAACTGGGATTGAGATAACTGTTTAAGTACCTCTGCCTTGTATTTTGAATAATCCATGACAACAATATCCCCACCTTTATCTGCTGAAGTGATAACTATGTTTTTGTTTTATTGTAATTATGATAGTGCTTCACGTTCAAGTTGGTTAAGATTACTCCGACTGCTTGTGAAGTCCTGGGAAAAATGTAAATCCCTCATGACACACTCTTTGAATATTGAGACATGTTTGTCCATTGGTGGTACAAATTTGGATTTGCCAAACCTGAAACCAGTAGATCTTTGAGAATTAGACTCATCTGAAAAGAATAGCTTCAAGTTAAGTGTTCTACAAAAGTTATTAATATCATCCACTAAAAAATGTTCAGACGCAGGTGATGTGGGTACAAAATTTAAGATTTTATTTAGTACCTTATATTGTACATCCGTAAGTGTAAAAGAAGAAATATTAAGTATATTGTTCACTGTGTTGTTATCTGTTTCAGTAATGTTTGGAGATTGGTTGTACCCATATCTTCGCCTGTGTTTCCTCCCTGCCCTCTGCTTGTTAGTCCTAAAGGGGTGAATTGCTTCCTTTTTGCCATTGGGGATGCCTGGTTGGAGAAAACCTCACCATCCGTAGTAGATGAAAAATCATCATCAGATGTAACAGTATGTATTGTATCATGCTTTTTAAGGATTGGTCTGGGTCTTTTCTTACCCCTTGGTGGTTTATATGTCCCCTCACTAAACCTGACACTTTTTGATGTTACGAAGGGTTTACCTTTTTCGTAATCCCCTAGGTCTCTGTTAAACTTGTGTATTTTCCTTTTCCTGAGTTGTTCCTCTATGTTCATCAATTCTTTGGCTAATTCAGATAAATAACCCTGATAATAATCTGTGCTAGAAAAGGTTTCAGCTTCCAAACAAGTGGTTTGTAGGTCTGTAATTAGTGTTTCAATAGTTCTTTCATAGTATTTAGAAAGACTATCGACAAAAAGCATGGATGCCTGATGTTGGGCAGTAGCCCAATCTTGTGTTAATTGGTTGTCAATATTAGCTACTAAAGGTTGCAACTTAATGCGAAGCCCTCTTGGTGTGATGTATTTTATTTTATACGCTTTGAAAAGCTTCCAATGCCATATATTGGTTCTAAGGGTTTTCATTTGTCTTCTAAGTTTGGAAAAAATAGAGCCGCATTTTTCCTTAGTATTGGCTATGACATTATCTGCCATAGGAGATTGACTGATATTAAGTCCAAATGCATCTAGATTATCCTTGTCTGCTGAAAGACCCCTAAGAATGTCATTTAAGTCCATAATTAGGACCGATGATTGAATTTGGACTTTGATTTTATGTATATTATTGATAGACAAAAAATATATATAAAAAAAGTTTAGATATTAATTGGGCAACCCAAACTAAAATAATTAGCCTTCTTGGAAAATTATTTCAAGACCAATTTTAGTAATATTCAATGTGTCGTGGTCACATAACCATTTGTGCCTGAATGACCAACTTCTGTATTTAGAAAAAGAAAAATTATTAATCTTATTACTGATACTTAATTAGCCAAAAAGAAATTACTTGGGGGGTAATGTTGGGCTGACCAAATAGATTAGTTGAACATGTTCAAAATATATAGCCGTGTTCCATATAACATGGTCAAAAAGTTGACACTATATGCCTGAATAGTTCAAATCAGTCATCAGTATACAGAGCAAATTTCTTATTTAATATTTAATATCCTTACAATAAGTGGTATTATTACAAAGAAGGTTCCAGATTAATGTCTTATTTAATGGCCACCGTAAGGATATCTTGTTGCCACCTCTAAAAATTGTTTTGTATGTTGATATTACCTTACAATAAGTGGACCTGATATAGAGAAACCAATGATGTCAAATATACTTGTTTTTTATGCCACCGTAAGGGTATAAAATAGAACTTAATAATAATATAACTGGTCGTGAAACCAGAATTTCTCATTACCCTGTTATATCCAGTCAACTTGTATATAACATGTTCACTGTAGTGATTGGTGACTCCGACCGTCACTAAAAAGGCATCATGGAACCAATGACACTTATATCAAAAATGGGGTGTTACCCATTCCACAAAAATTAGATTAGTACTACACCTGGTCCGACAGTCAAACAATGTCCCCCAACATTCATATATGCTTAATAAAAGTATAGATACTAATGACTTACAGAACTCAGTTTAGAATCCCTGTGTTATAATGACCAACATCAGCTAACTATAAATTTAGGTCTAAAATATTAATATTTGTATATAAAATGAAAAACTCTTAGAATATGGTCTCTAACCTATAGCTAGTATATGAATAAGAAAAAAATAGTGACTTGGTTTGCAACAACCTATGATATATTGACCAACATCCGGCAACCATCAAATTTTGTCTGAAATGTTGATATCTGTAAAAATATATATGTATATGATAAGTGATCACTAGACTTTAGCCACTGGCCCAAATGCTGATATTACAAAAAATACCAAATCCTGAAAATTATCGTCTGGAATATTGATATAAATTCACTGAAATATGACCTCTACCACAAGTATTTATATGGGAAAATATGCCAATTTCTATTCTTGATCACGTCCTGTTAGTCCTGCATAGAACTGTAAGAAACACAATCTTAGACTATTCAATGCCACACTTGAATAATAAACTTGTGTGGTAAAAGGGTGGATGTTATTTAGATGTAATATTATGATAAACTTGTCCAGCCAATGACCTTTTGCGTATTAAACATGAATCATTAAATTTATGAAAAAATATGAAGCTGATTTATATAACTGTGACCATGAAAAACACCTTAATGTACCTAAACTGCTAGTCACAATCACAAAACAGGAAAAATAATATAATTCCCTTCCTGGTTAGTAATCCAAGAAACAACAACCTGATAAGTATCATGACATTAATAGGCCCCAATGCGTAGTTCAAATAGTTAGAGCCCAATTCTTGTATATACAAGTAATTACTAACATTTGTTATCAAAGGATATTCATTATTGAATTCCGACCATGGAAAGAAAGTTGTTAATCATCCCAACATACATATTAACAACAATTGGAAAGAATGTTCATCGAGTGCCTGATGTTAAATATATAAAGTTATACAAAAAAACAATACCCTACAGTTTACTGTTTGGCACCTATGTCTGATTTGTAATCAAACCATAAGTTTAAAGTCACAGACTCATATAGTTGCTTGAACAAATCTAAATAACAAAAACCTTCAATCACACAAATGTGAATAAAGTTATTATATTATAGCGACATTAACATAGCCACCATTCCAAGTCCTGGCCGCATTGGATATGTTGATTAAAACGCCCAGAATAACCAATAGAAAAAAATGGTATGGCAACAATCCGCTATTGAGTTCCAAGCGATTCACCGTGTTCACCACTTGCTTGTAGTTAATATGAATTGACGCTATATAAATGTTTGCATTAAGTCATTTCAAAAAGAAAAAAGCAGAATAATCCCTAATGTATATATAAATTGAGATTGAATTGTCCCAACAAATAGTCGGTCTGCAAAATCTAGTTCGATAATATACAAACGTAGAAATCACACCCAAAATTGTCGTTTACAGCCTTGGTTGCGTATAACAGTTAGAAACCGTTGAAATACCAAAATCCAATGTAGAAAATAAGTCAAGCAGGTGGCCCCAAGAAATATTGATGTAATTATAGTTCTAAGTCACTAGATAGATGAGTCATTTAGGCCCAAAACCCCGTTAGCATTGTTGCATCAAAAAAAGCTCAAACTGTGCCACTTGCCTGACATTAATGGAAGTCCAATATAGAAATACCACGATATATGTAAATTGAGAGACCAAATCCAATGTCCCAAACACTGCAATATATCCAAGACGATATAAACATAATAGAACCAAGATGAAGGTGAAATCCTGCTGCCAGGCGTCCCCAGCGTGAAGGCAGCAACTCAAAGAAACAAGGCACGCACGGTGGACTGTGGTGCTCGGTCCAAACCATCAATACCGAAAACAAAGAGGGACCAGCACACTCAGCAACAGGACTAAAATCCAAAATGATTATTTATTCAAAGGTGGCTAAAAAGCAACCTTCCATCAAATTACACAGACCGGTTTTGGCTAGTGTAGCCTTTTTCAATGTGACTTTTTTCATTACACCAAACAATTACTTAGAAAAACACCTTTACATCCTGGTACTCTTAATATACCCTTGTGTTAAAGTGGTATACTCCTAACTAAACTTGTTTGATGGATAACATTTCAGTGAAAAGTTGGAACATATACAACATGAATATATTATTTTTTAAACATACTTCTGAGAACCTGACAACTTGAACTTAGCTATATATAGATGCAAATTATTCATGTTATAATATAAATTGCTTATATTATAAACAGCCAAAATATTTCTTGCATAATTAGCAGGACTCAGGTACAAAAATAAAAGTATAAATTGAATTTACATAGTATAACTATAATGAAATTTAAGGTTGGTGACATGAATATTTTTATTAAACAACAATCTGTTTTCAATCTCTCAGTGGTATACCCTACTGAGGCTGATACCAATGTTAGAATTATTATTTGGAAGAACCATCATGTACTTCATATTCATTTAATCCTGGCTTGAAAAAAGCCCCAAGAGTAGTAATCCACTTACTTTCCATATTAAGTTTAGTATGCCAACCCATCTTGAAATTTCTATGAAGTTGATTTTTGTCTATAATGACAAACCTGAATGATGCTCCTGTGTGATGTTGACTATGTTTGTATAGGGCATTTGTAAATCTTCTGTTTCTTATAGAACTTAAATGCTCACTAATCCTTATTTTGATGGGTCTAGAGGTCTACCCAACATAGAACGCAGAACACGTACATTGGGCCAAATAAATAACCCAATCAGAGCTGCAATTTGCAAAGATGTTAATATTGTAGACCTTAGGGGTATTTTTACTAGTGAATTCTTTACTTTTGCAGATATGCTGACAAGCACTGCAATGTCCACATGGATAACAACCCACTAAAGCATCACCAAAAAGTGTTGTTTGTAATGTGGTGACTGGTGTGAACCTTTTATAATGTGTTAGATGAGATTGAATGGTGCGTCCCCTTCGGTAAGAAAAAGCACATGTATCAGGGAGAATGTCATTGAGAAATGGATTTGACTGTAATATATCCCAATGTTTACTGACAATTTGTCTAAACCAGGATGTGTTGTTACCATAAGTGGTGACTAATCTAATGGGTTGTCTGCCTTGCGTGGTATCATCCTGTAATCTATTGTATTTTAATAAATCCGATCTTCTCCTGGTTTGGATTTGCTTGGCCGTATTGATTAGATGTTCAGGATTATATCCTCTGTCCACAAATCTTGTTGTTAGTTCTTGTGTTTGTGTAGAATATTCTGCATCAGTGGAGCATATCCTTTTTAACCCCAAATATTGGAACTTTGGGATGTTGCTGATGATGTGGCGGGGGTGAGAGCTAGTAGCATGAAGCAAGGTGTTATATTGTGGGACTTTTCTGTGTATTGATGTTGCTAGAGTGTGATCAGGTAATCTTTTGATAACAACATCCAGAAAAACAATTTCATGAGATATTCTTTTCAGATTAGTCTAATTCTCAAAGATCTACTGGTTTCAGGTTTGGCAAATCCAAATTTGTACCACCAATGGACAAACATGTCTCAATATTCAAAGAGTGTGTCATGAGGGATTTACATTTTTCCCAGGACTTTACAAGCAGTCGGAGTAATCTTAACCAACTTGAACGTGAAGCACTCTCACAATTACAACATAACAAAAATATAGTTATCACTTCAGCAGATAAAGGTGGGGGTATTGTTGTCATGGATTATTCAAAATACAAGGCAGAGGCACTTAAACAGTTATCTCAGTCCCAGTTTTATATAAAGATGGTAGTGGATCCCACCCCTAACTTTAAAACTGACATTGATTCATTTATAGATTTAGCTGTGGAGGAGGGTATTATCACCCCACAAGTTGCTAGGCAACTTAAGGTGCCGCAGTCAATGCCACGATACCTATATTTAATACCGAAAATACATAAAGACCTAATGAATCCACCAGGCAGACCCATAGTTTCAGGTCGAGGATCCCTTACTGAACCTTTGTCTGCCTTTCTGACTGAATATTTAAAGCCATTACTGACTATGGTCAGATCACGCATCCAAGACACCACACAATTTTTGAATATTATCGAAGACTCTCAACTTGAAGAGGACTGGCTGTTATGTACATTAGACGTATCATCGATGTACACAAGTATTCCATACAAAGCTGGCATTTTGGCGGTTACGTATTGGTTAAATCAATCCAAGTTATATTCCACTGGATTTAATAATTTTTTGATCAAGCTCACAGAATATGTATTACAAAAAAACATCTTTTATTTTGAAGGCAACCCGTACTGGCAAATCAAAGGAACAGCAATGGGGGCATCTTTTGCCCCGATTTACGCATATCTATTTATGGGATATTATGAACATGCCTTCATATATGATGGTCAGCGGAATATTCATATGGACTATATGGACATATGGCGGAGATATTTGGATGACTGCTGGTTGGTGTGGCGGGGAGGTTTGGATGAATTATCCAAATTTATTGATTATCTAAATAATCCATTTGACATACAATTTACAGTCAATACTGGGTATCATGAAATTGTTTTTCTGGATGTTATCAAAAGATTACCTGATCACACTTTAGCAACATCAATACACAGAAAATTCCCACAATATAACACCTTGCTTCATGCTACTAGCTCTCACCCCCGCCACATCATCAGCAACATCCCAAAGTTCCAATATTTGGGGTTAAAAAGGATATGCTCCACTGATGCAGAATATTCTACACAAACACAAGAACTAACAACAAGATTTGTGGACAGAGGATATAATCCTGAACATCTAATCAATACGGCCAAGCAAATCCAAACCAGGAGAAGATCGGATTTATTAAAATACAATAGATTACAGGATGATGCCACGCAAGGCAGACAACCCATTAGATTAGTCACCACTTATGGTAACAACACATCCTGGTTCAGACAAATTGTCAGTAAACATTGGGACATATTACAATCAAATCCATTTCTCAATGATATTCTCCCTGATACGTGTACTTTTTCTTACCGAAGGGGACGCACCATTCAATCTCATCTAACACATTATAAAAGGTTCACACCAGTCACCACATTACAAACAACACTTTTTGGTGACGCTTTAGTGGGTTGTTATCCATGCGGACATTGCAGTGCATGTCAGCATATCTGCAAAAGTAAAGAATTCACTAGTAAAAATACCCCTAAGTTCTACAATATTAACATCTTTGCAAATTGCAGCTCTGATTGGGTTATTTATTTGGCCCAATGTACATGTTCTGCATTCTATGTTGGGCAGACCTCTAGACCCATCAGAATAAAGATTAGTAAGCTTTTAAGTTCTATAAGAAACAGAAGAATTACAAATGCCCTATACAAACATAGTCAACAACACACAGGAGCATCATTCAGGTTTGTCATTATAGACAAAATTCAACTTCATAGAAATTTCAAGATGGGTTGGCATACTAAACTTAATAATATGGAAAGTAAGTGGATTACTACTCTTGGGGCTTTTTTCAAGTCAGGATTAAATGAATATGAAGTACATGATGGTTCTTCCAAATAATAATTCTAACATTGGTATCAATCTCAGGAGGGTATACCACTGAGAGATTGAAAACAGATTGTTGTTTAATAAAAATATTCATGTTACCAACCTTAAATTACATTACAGTTATACCACGTAAATTCATTTTATACTTTTATTCTTGTACCCGAGTCCTGCAAATTATGCAAGAAATATTTTGGCTGTTTATAATATAAGCAATTTATATTATAACATGAATAATTTGCATTTATATATAGCTAAGTTTAAATTGTCAGGTTCTCAGAAGTATGTTTAAAAAATCAATATATTCATGTTGTATATGTTCCAACTTTTCACTGAAATGTTATCCATCAAACAAGTTTAGTTAGGAGTATACCACTTTAACACAAGGGTATATTAAGAGTACCAGGATGTAAAGGTGTTTTTTCTAAGTAATTGTTTGGTGTAATGAAAAAAGTCACTTTGAAAAAGGCTACACTAGCCAAAACCGGTCTGTGTAATTTGATGGAAGGTTGCTTTTTAGCCACCTTTGAATAAATAATCATTTTGGATTTTATTCCTGTAGCTGAGTGTGCTGGTCCATCATAATTCCATTAATGTCTACATTCTTAAGACAAAGAATACTTGATAAGATATATGTTATGGAGTTCCTTCCTTCCTGGAGCTTTTCTCCTCAGGTCTCCACTGAAAAAGGGCTCTCTGGGCCCAGTCAGACTAACCCGGTTAACAAATGTAAAAATAAAAATAAATAAATAAAAATATGGTAATGGTCTGCAATACAAAAATCAGGAATTCAAAAGATTTGCACATGAGTGAGAACTGAAAATTGTCACATATATGTGTATAGTTTTTTAGATCTCTGCTGAAGGTGTTGTTTTCCCACCCTCCCTATTCCTGTCTTGCTGAAAATTGGAGGCTTTTGCAGTTGCCTGCCCCCACTGTAGATTTGATCTGGGACACTCCCCCAGTCCCATCTCTTTATCTCATTCTACTTAATAGATTCCTTCTGCACTTGTTTTTAGTCATTTTTAATTTAATTGCATTTTTTAAACTGTTTGGTCTAACATTGCTACATACTCAATTGTGCTAGCTTGCACTGCATTTGAATTGTTTTTACTGCTGTTTTAGCTACTTTTCAGTATATATCTATCTATCTATATCTATCTATATATATATATATATATATATATATATATATATATATATATATATATATATATATATATATATATATATATATATATATATATATATATACACCTTTCCTGTAACTAGTGTAGTCCAGATTCAGATTTGCTGTATCCAGGACTGTATGTAAGCTTCTGAACCCCCCCCAAGCTTTCTGTGTTGGAGTAAAGCCTTCTAGCTTATCAGTGGGAGTGGTGAGCACTAGGAAACCTATCTACCACATAAGGAGTGTTTCTGGCCCAGAAATTGTAGTTACTGGCCGTTTGGGCAGTTTTTCCATCTCTCTCAACTTTCTGATTTAAAAGCCCACATTTGCACTTGTTTCCCCCTTTCCTGTAACTAGTTTAGTCCAGATACAGATTCTTAGTTTTAGCATTTGAATTTGCTTATTCATGATCAGCACTTGTTCAGAACTTGTAAGCACTAAATAACCTACTAATTACTACAGCACTCAATCTTCCTCATTACCTAGAGGAAAACAGTTTTGGTACTTACTTTCCTCACTTGCTTAGAGAAAAACAGCTCTTGTATTCACTTTCCTCACTTATCTAGAGGAAAAAAGTTTTTTAGTCAGGTATGTCCAAGGGTCAGCTCCCAGTGTTCTCTCTTGTCTATCTGATGAATCTGGGTATCTTGGGAAAATGTAGAAATTGCCTCGTACACAGACAACCCTCTCCTCCTACCACCCAACACTACAACCTGTGAGAGATGCACATATCTAGCCAAACTGGAGGTAAAGCTCTCTCCAATCTAGACTGAACTTGACAGTCAAGAGGAGAAGGTAAACACATCACATAGTCTCACTAAATCTACACCACCAAAATCCACACATAGTAACACAAAAACATTCTAAATAATAATCTGTCTAAGCAACAGAGACCTCCAAAGCAGAAACGCAAAACAACCTCCATCCCCCAGCACAACCCAAATGACACATAGCCCGCAGACTCAGTGTACCACTCAACCACAGCCAATAAGGCAAAACAACATACCCAACACACTAGTCATAGGTGACTCTATAGTCAGGCACACTGATGTCCCACTCACCAGGCTAAACAAGGAGAAGGTTACTGTCAGCTGCCTGTTGGGTGCCAGGATCCACCACATAACTCACGCACTCAGGTCACTCCACAACAATTACAAATATGATTCTGTCATTGTCAATGTTGGTATGAATGACCTGAGACATACCTCCCTGGACTACATGAAAAGAGACATGGAAGAGCTCTCTGACCTTGCAGCCCAGGCAGGTATGACCATAGCCCTGAGTAGCATTCTGCCATCACCCAGAATGATGCCACAGTACAAGGACAAAATGATTGACTTCAACAATTGGCTAAGTTTCTGGTGCCATTCTAAAGGGATCCAGTATCTGTCTGCCTGGGATGACATGGTTGACAGACCATGATGCTTTGCCAGAGATGGCCTACACCTGTCACCCCTGGGATTCCGGATACTGGCTAAGGTTCTTGCCACCGCTATAGTGCCTTTTTTAGGCAAGGTTCAAATGACAAATTCACCACCGTAACAGGAACAGGCAAGGAAAAACTGAGGTTGATGCTACTCAATGCTAGAAGTCTAAATCTCAAAAAGCACTCACTCGGGGCACTCCTTAAAATGGAGAACATCGATATCTGTGCAGTGACTGAGACCTGGTTCAAGGCTCCAGACAGCACCCATGCACTACCAGGCTATAACTCATACCGCACTTTTCGGCCATGTAACCTGGACTGGAACACCAAAGGCGGAGGTGTGTCCATATTCATTAAGGATATCTATACCTCCAGGCTAGTTGCTCAGCATAATGCAGCCGAGGTTATCCAAGTGCAACTAACTCTGGGCAAAACTGCAATCCAAATTGTAGCTTGCTACAGATCCCACATCATAGATCCCACATCATGCCCCAGGATTCCCACTCCTCTTTTCTTGATGTAGGTTCAACTAAACACCCTAATAATGGGCGATTTCAACTACCCCACCATTAACTGGGAAAACTACTCATGTACCAACTCCTTCGCTCAATGCTTTCTGGAATTCATGAACTCCAATGCCCTGGATCAACTTATCCACACCCCCACCAGGGGCAACAATATCCTAAAACTAGTCATTACCAACATGAGTGACCAGTGTTCCACATCTGACGTCAATGCCTCATTGATCCGATCCGACCATAAGCTAATTACCCTAGATATCCACATCCTGCCCCCACTCCCCATTAAGGAAACCATGGTAAAAAAATTCTCCAAAGCCAACTTCATGCTTCTTAAGACAAAAGTGGTGAACTTCATGACACCCATGCAGATGGACAATACAGTTACAACTACTGAATCCTACACAATTGCACTTTATAAGCATTTACATGAGTGCATGGATCGTGCTATCCCAAACAGAACCAAGACGCTATCCTCCAAAAAAAGGAAGCCAATCTGGTGGTCCCCTGCCATAAACAAACTGTACAACAGAAGGAAGAAACTGTTGCAAAAGAGAGTAAAATCCCATGAGTGGAGGAGCTCCCTGGTCAGCCTCAGTAAGAAGCTGTGATCCCTGGTAAAGTCCTCCAAAGCTAGTTACGAAAACAAAATCGCCACTGATTCTAAAGACAACCACAAAGCATTCTATAGCTATGTCAAAAAATCTGTGGCAACACTCAGATCTGCTCTGAGTTACAGCACAATGGCACTAAATATACAGACCCAACTGATATTGCCAACATCCTGGCAGATAGGTTCAGTGCTAACTTTACCCCCCTCTCACCCCCTAAAGAGCCCATCTCTATACCGGAAGAATGCAAAGTTCCTGTAATCATGGCTGCACAGGTAAAAACCACACTGTCTAAAGCCAAGAACACAGCATCCATGGGACCAGACAACATCCCAGGCTGTGTTCTAGATGAACTACTGAACGAACTGGCACCCCACCTAAGTACCATGTTCAATCATAGCCTCACCTCAGGCTTTGTGCCTGCTGAATGGCACACAGCGATGGTTATCCCACTCCACAAGGGGAGAGCCACCATGGATCCCGGGAACTACAGCCCCATTAGCCTGACAAGCCTGGTCTGCAAGGCCATGGAATGTATTATAATGGAACTTATAAACAAAGACATTGGTAATCTCCAAACTCTGGACCCCACCCAGTTCGGGTTTGTAAAAGGCAGATCATGTCTCCTAAACCTGATAGACTTATTTGAAGCAGTCACCAAAGCTGTTGACAAGGGTAAGGTGGTTCACACAGCCTATCTAGATCTTGCCAAGGCTTTCGACACTATCCCCCACTCTGGAATTATAGATAAATGCACTAAACTAGGTATAAATCCCTATGTCACAAGATGGGTTGCCAACTGGCTCACTAACAGAACCCACACTGTGAAAGTAGTAGACTCCAAATCCGACTTCAGACCACTGACAAGTGGAGTACCACAGGGTTCAGTCCTGGGTCCTCTCCTGTTTGGTATCTACTTCTCTGAAGTTCAGGCTAACACAGAAGGTCTTAGGCCAACAAAGTTCGCAGATGACTGCAAACTAGGAGCCATAATCGAAACTCCTAACGATGTGGACATCCTACAAAAGGGCCTCACTGAGACAGATGCCTGGTGTCAAAGCCATTGTCTCAAGCTCAATGCCAAAAAGTGCATTGTCATCCCCTTTGCTACCCATGAACTACAACATAGGCGGTAGTATACTTAACGCCGAAAGTGTGATGAGACCTTGGGACACAGGTGGACAGTAGTCTCTCCTTTGATAATCACATCGCCACAGTAGTCAGGAAATCCTTCTTTGTGGCACACCTCATCGCAAAAGGTTTCTCATCCAGAAAAAAAGAGGTCATTGTTCCCCTCTACTCATCACTCATTAGACCCATTATAGAGTACAACACCCCTTTTGGTATGTACCTCACAAGATATCTACAACAACTGGAAAGGCCACAGAAGTACCTCACAAAGAGGATTACTGGCCTCAAACAGATGCCCTACGCAGACAGTCTCAAAAAACTCCAGCTTTATTCCGTCACATATTGTCTATTCAGAAGTGATATCTGCCTAACATACAAAGCTATGTCAAACACAGAGCTGTTGGACATGCTCCACTTAAAGAAATTCCAATCCCTCCGAGCTACATGCTCTAGAGACCTAAACCTTGTCACCACAATAAACAGAACATGCTGGAGGGATAGATTACTGTCCCAGAGACTTCCCATACTCTGGAATAAACTACCTACCTATATCAAACAAAGCTCCTCAATAGCACTCTTCAAGAAAAATCTTGATGATTGGATGGGAAATAGGAAATTCACCCCAGGGATCACCTCTGTGGCTCTGCTCGGCAGTGGCACAGGAAAATAATTTTCTTGGGTGGCAAAAGCCAGGGTACCTTTTTGGCTGGGCTTGTATAGGCCCCAGGGCCAATAGCCTAGTACATACCTATGAACCTATGAATCTATATTGTCCATTTGAGTCTGATGAACAGGAAAAACAGGGAGAACTTTCCAAACAATAAATACTCTGATGAGTGGATTACCATTGCACAGTTTTAAAGTGCAGGAATACTTCATTGTAAATATTCAGTTTCTCAATGGCTTAACTGCTAATGGGCAGAAGGTTGAAAACATATTTGCTGATTCAGACATTTCTGTACCTAAAAAGTCAATTGAAATGTGTGAATATATCATCAAAAAGCACGACGCCAGACCTAGGCAAGCTAAAGTCTTCACTTTTGTATTGCCTTAAATCTCCTGTAGTGGAAGCCAATGGGATATATGCAAATAAACCCTTAAGGAAATGCAAGTGCTGCAGCTATATGCCTTTTTTAAGTGTCCATAACTTTTTAAGTATTTATTGGTTCATATAGGCCAGTACAGTCAACCCCCACTAGCTGCAAACATGCCATGTTTTGACCTTTTTCTGAGCTTGTCAGCACAACATAAGGGAGCTGCAGGGCCAAACTTTGGAAACACAGAGCTTAAAACCATGCATAAAATCCATAAAAAATGAGGTGCCTGTAAAATATTCCAAATAGCATTCAAAACCAAGGGTAAAAACGTCCCACAGACAAACCATTTTGTAAAAACTGCAAGAAAGACTCAGGCAAACTAAAGTCTTCTCTGTGTAATACCTTAAACCTCCTATAGTGCGGGCCCATGGGATATGTGCAAATAACACCTTATGGGCATACCAGTGTTTCAGCTACATGGCATCTAAATGTCCATGATATTTTACTTTTTATGTCTTTACGGTTGCATTCAGGCCACTAGAGTCAAACTCAAACAGCTGTTGGTATAGGCATTTAGAAGTCATATAGCTGAAGTATTGGTATGGCTGGTAGTGAGGAAACTCTGGTGTTCTGTTTAGCAGCAGAGATATAATGTCGGCATGTATTAAAATATCACCTTCAACTAACCTTTTTTTTTTTTTTTTTTTTAAGAATAAGCATTGGTAACATAATGTGGTTAAATCCCAGACTGGCAAAGGAAGAGGATCCACCTTGCACTGAACTGGGCATCTAGCCAGGTGGATTCTGCAGACAAAACAGTGGACATAGTTGGGGTCAGGGCAGTGCAAGGGATATGGTTTTAGACTGATTTTTGTCACAGCAAAAGGTGACAACCCTAGTGGGCATCTCTCTCTGTCCCATGTTTGATCATCTTTAGGAAATCTTTCTATATGCCCCAGTTATTTCCCAAGAGAATATCCTCAAGAGCCAAGGAAGTCATATATCAATATATATGCTTACCTAATCAGACCAATCATTGAATGCAGTACAAATCTGGGCAGATAGCTCAAATGGAAAAGCCCCAAAGATTCTAAACCAGAAAATGGAATACTGTAAATCCTTCGAAATTAACACAACTCTCCCTATGCTCAGTAGACTACTGTCTGAGGTGGCCCATGTCTCATCATTCAAGCCAGGAAAGACCCAGTTCTGTTAATCCTCTACTTCTTTGCGAAACTGGTGGCTTTATTCAAATACACAAGGGCATCAATCTACATAAATAACCAAGTAAGACTCAGTTGAGGGATATGGTCCTACAGCAAGTTATTCCCAGTGTATGGAAAAAACATGGTTCTAGCTTGGCTCCTCTTAAAGTTAGTTTTGAAAATTAGAAAGATAGACACAAATTGAAGCAATAAAGTCAAATGGCCAAGGTACCAAAGCACTGTGAAGAATAAACTTTATTTGGCACTTAATTTAGTCTGTTTTGTAAGTACTGTACACACAAACACACACACACACACACACACACACATACACACACACATACAAACACACAATAAGGGTGGCATGGATGGTCTAGTAGCATTTTGTGAAGCTGTAACTCATCAGTCTTGTTTCATCTAGTCAGATGTGGTAGGAAGAAAAACAATTGTCTCTTCTGCAGGACACATGTTAATGCTCCTTTCTGGGATTTGTTGACATGGATTCTGACATATTTGTTGTCACACAAAGGTTTGATAATTTATAGTACAAAGGAAATAAATATTCTTATACCTACACACACACACACACACACATGCAGTAGGATATGGAGTGTAAAGCTTTATAGAATAAAAAGCTGAAGATCTCTAGTGCCTTTGTTTTTTTTTTTTTTTTTTTGCTAAGTATACTAAGAAATATCATGATACATAGAAGGGGGTGGTGAGTATACCTATATAAAAAGGAAATATGGCAGAGGGAGCTACACCTATTATAGTAACCTGAGACGTTATAATTTTTTTGAAAAACATAAAAACAGCAAATATGTGATTTTTGCACCCAGACACACACACACACACACACACACACACACACACACACACACACACGCACACACACACCTCATATACCTTTCTCCTCATTTTGGTGAAATTGGAACAGGGGAAACCACATTTCCATACTCTGTGCTGTGGTTTCTTTAATTTTTATCTCCACCTAGATTTTAAAAATAAATGGCTCCCTGTTCATGCTTGATGCAAAGAAAGTGAGAAAATAAAACAAAAAAAAATGTCAAACCACACATATAATTTCAGACAATTTAACAATAACTATAAACTAAAAAGACACACTGCTACTTCATAATGGCAAGTATAAAACATTACCAAACTTGCTTTCAAAGAAAGAGAGAGAGATCAACAGACTTCTTTGTAACTTTTAAATGTGGCAGGTCTTTGAAAGTAAAATATGGATTTGTTTGTGCATAATTGCATTCAGAGGAAAAGAAAAAAGAAAGCCAAAGAGATACTCAACTTTTGTTACAATGCTTTAACTCAAAGCAATTTAGAAATCTGATGAAATTGAGTCTGAAATATTCAAAACTTTAGCTAGAGTAAGTTATAAAAAAGCACTTAGATAAAATGGAAAATGCTAAACATCTCAAAGAATAGTTGCAAAAAAATCAATGGCTATATTAACATTCTAGAAACTGTGAATACTTCACTGCTGACAAGTATAGCATATTTATGAGCAGAATTTTATTTTTTTTATTTATTTTGACATTTGTTGACCAGGTTAGTTCGACTTAGCGTGAGCCCCAGGCTCCAAACAGTACATTTATTCAAGAAATCATAATAAGCACATAAGCTTCAAATGCAGGGCAAACAGGAATACAGGAGCACCTATGAATACAAAAGAGAGTACAGAAAGACAAAGAGGAAATTGATAATCCTTATATAAATTGCAATGCGTAGTTGTGAAGTTCAGAATCACGGTACACATTGTGTGGCAGCAGGGGTCTGAGGTAAAGATGAAAAGCCCTACTCTGTATTTAAAGTGAACAGGCAGACTGTAATGCCTGGCTAATACAATACTGCACACTGTGGTGAATGATGGTTAATGGTTTATGTGGTAGGTAGAACAGAGCCTTATGTATAAATGGTTTTGCAATTCAATCATGTCTTGAGAACACAGCACTCCGATACAGAGATATTATTATCCCTAATGGCAGGCAGTACAAATCCAAAGGTGGTTCAAACAAGCTTGGAAATGAGCTGCAGTGCTGTGCAAAAGGCTCACAAGGTTCACTCATACGTACTGGGCAAGCAGTCTGCAGATCATTACAAGCCCAACCAAAACCCCTTATTTCAAAAGTTTCCTCCAGCATCAAGGAGGGTAAGACAAGATTGACCAGGGCAGAAACTGAGACTGCCCATGCAGTTATCTAAGTTTGTCTTGAATGTGTCTGGGTGCGATTCTGCTTTACTTATGATGGAAGTTTGTGAGGTGAGGGATATGTTTGGATATGAAACTCTCACATTAATGCATCCTATTTATCTGTTGGTAAAGAATTAGTTCCTTTAACCAGGTATTTAAGTTATCTTTTGTTCTGTGAGTGAAGAGGAGATTAAAGAGGATTGGTTCTTTCATGGCTCATAAGGTTAGACCCAGATCTCCATGGAGAGTGTATACAGCGAGAGGACTGCCACTCTCTCCTGATAACTAAGATAATTTACAAATTTTATAGCAAAAAACTTTCCATTTTATAACATATCCTCTTGGATATCTGCCTGTGACGTTTGTATGAGTGGCATTTTTTAATAAAAATAAATAAATAAAAACAAAAGAAGCAGTACTATACATGAGGACTGCATCTAATGGGAAAGCTGGCAATATGCATTCCAGCACAACTTATCCACAGTTTGGGAATGCAAACCATTTTAGCAATGGGTGAGTGTAATTACTGTGCTTACTTTCAAATCCAAATGCAGCAACATACTAATATGTTTTATTATCCTGATCATAGAGATTTTGTCAGGGCAACACCACTGCGGACTAAGCAACAATGAACCTGCTCTGAATAATGCTAATGCCAAGAAGTAACAAAATGAGAAGTAGTTTGCCTTTACAGAAAACAGCAGACAAGAACAACCTTAAAACCATATACATTCCCTAAAGATGATGAGAGTAGAGATTTGGGGCTATATTCCAAATGACTTTTTTCTTATTATGACTTAATCTGGTGTAAAGTCTATCTATAAAACAGATTTATATTGAAGTAAGTCACTTACAATGAGAGCAAGTTGAGTGCATAATCTCATGGTTCACAAAATTCTTCCAATAATGTTACAGCAGCCAGAAGTTCTTTCTAATCGTCTAGAGAGAGCTCACGGGTCTTTTTCTCTCAGCCAGTCTAGTCAACTAAGATACTTAAATAAATAATAGTAATAATGGTTACAGTAATTCAAGTTTATTTCACACAAACGACCAGAAATCTCAGTAAAATATTTCATCTTACTCAACACAAATGTACACTTGTTCTGCAAAGCTCAATTAATGACTATTTAAATTAAGTAAATGACAAGAGGATTTGTTACTTTCATCCACTGACAGCCCACATCCAGCAGTTATAGCCACTCTTGTAATGTAAACATTAGATGTTTAATCATAGTAAAAACAATGGCTCTGTAATGCGTTTCAGATAAGTTATACATAAATAGTAGCCAGACAGTAAAGTATCTCAAGTTGCTTAAGACAAACCACATTAATTCTGTAAAGCTGAAATAAGGAGCAAACAGCAACTCATCAAACAGCCATGTAAATACCAGATGTCCAACTCTAATTGATTAATTAATTAATTAATTAATTAATTAATTAATTAATTAACTGAGTAATAAATAAAATAAAATAAAGTAAATGTGGGCCACAGCTTTATCTATGAAGTTCATAGCATGGTTAATAACTGTTCTTTCTTGTATACAAAACATCATTTTGAGAAATCAGTAGGATTCTTTTGCCATGAATATTTTTAAAAAAGAAAAATAAAAGCTTAAATGATGTGTAAAATACCCTTTTCATGAATTTCACATTGGGACATGGACAAATAAGGAACATTCCTGCATACTTATCAACTTCTTTGCACAAGAATTCTAAACAACTATAATGGGGAGAAAACATCCCCAAATCAGGGACAGTTTTTAAATATTACTATAATTCACTTAAAAATGAATAGAATAATATGTTTTGTATCAACATGCTTTTCATGAACACTAATTACAAACTCTAGTGTCTGGCATCATTGACTGACTGTAATCCTCAGTTATTTAACCAAAACAATCAAACATTTTATGAGGATAAAGCAAAAATATGAACCAAATCAGCAGTTATGATATCTGGTATCCTACAGGTATTTATGAAACTCCCTGAAAAAGAAAATATTTCTTGAAGATGAGGAGCATCTGTTCTTCTTAAAACTGCAGTAAAGCACTGACATTGGTCAGTTTAGGCTGGCAATCTCTGGTCATTACCACTGATTGCAAGCTTTATCCTTACAATAAAGTGCATAATTGGAGAATGAATATTTTTTTAATTGTCTTTTACCATCTGTAGCTTTTGAGGGGCCACACACACACAGTTATGAGTGATGAGCCTACCCCCGACCCCCACAGCCACAGGTATTGCTTGTACCAAACAATGCTTATGAAGGAAGGCAATTTCTGCCTAAATAAAGCACTTGAAATGAAAATGGGAGGGAAGCACTAATGTGCTGCATCACTGTGTAGGACCAAGATTGTGTTTGGTTGTTGATGCAGGGTTGCCTCCACCACTGGGATTTCCTCTATGGGTAGTGGTTTGTCTACAGCTCTTGTAAGTGAGCCATGGATGGAAGCTGGTATGTGTCTGCCTGTTTGCAAGTAGACTATCATTCTCCTGAGAACTGGGAAGCATAAGTGAGCTGGTGCTACAGTGATGGCTTGGCATCATGTTACCTCATCCTGTTTAGGGATTCATCTTCCTGACACATCCTAAATTACTTCCCCTAGCCACATATATGATGCTCGCTTCTCGAACCTATGACTCTTGAAAGTTTAGAAAACTTGCCATTAAGCTTCATCTCTTCCTGTAGAGAAAGGGTCAATGTGTTCCTCAGGTCACTGCAGGATTCTACCATCCCTTACTCTCCCTCCCGCTAGGGGAGCGGAATAAATGAACTAATGGAGTCTATGTAGATAGCAGCAGCAGTAGGCTACAAAAAAAGAAAATGTAGAAGTCTTTTCCATACCATGGCTCACTGAAATACAAAAAGTTCAGAAAATATTAATAAAATGTTGCAACCAAAAGAAAAATTTCCTTTGGTTTATTCCTTTCTTAACAATACTGGTAACTAAGAACTGAAATTGTGTTCACAGCCTCAGTACAAACAACTAACCAAAACAATGAATAACATTTTCACAAAGGCATGGGCTCACATGTGGCAACACAAAGCAACAAGATGCAATAAAATAATGACTTGTTTGCTCTTATGTGGGGTGACTGAGCCAAACTATGTCTGATAGACAGATAATTAATTTAGATAGTTAGTCATTCATATTTAGTTATTTTTACTTATTTTCGTTGACTGTGTCCAATTAGACAACAAAAATTCATTTTCGGAGAAGGACCAGGGAGTAAAGCTCCAAGTAATGTGAATAAAAATGTACACAGTAAGATTCTGTTACACAGATAGTATGTACAGCAGAAGTTAAGAAATCATAACCAGTTTGCAGGCAAATTAACTTCTACAACAGGTGTACTGCTTCCAGAAAGTTTTCTATATGATATGGTTTATATTCTTTCATGTTTGTATAGCCTTGCTGGATAGCTCATTTGAAAATGTATGCTGTTTTCACTAAGATACTAGCAGTATAGAAAAAGTTACTGTTTTTTTTTTTTACCTCTTAGGGAATGCAGGGAGGAATTATTTCCCTATCATTTTGTTTTCTTGGAAGTTTTCAAGACTTTGACCATATCCTCATAGTTCAGTAGTCTAGTGGTGTCCCTTGTTTGGGCTGCTCCAAGTACCCTGTGTATTCCTTTTGTTATTAAGAAGTCATCCAATTTTGATTGTTCTTACAAACAAAGCATTGTGTCTTTTCCATTGTCCAATATTTTTAACTTTGTACTTCTCTGGTACACCTTGCAGCCATATATTATCGTTCTGCTTCTTGCCTTTACATTTAGAAACTTTTCTTTTGCAGCACAGACATGTAATAGGTAGCTTTCTAAATTATGTTCCATGTTAAACAGCTTATACTTGGCACTGGGCATATGTAATGCTGAAGCATCTATTCTCCCTAACCATCTGATAATACAAATTAAAGAGGAGATAAATGTGTGTGCATTTTCCTAGATTCATAGATTGTTACTAGGCTAACAAGCCAGGAGACCTTTCTAAGCCTAGCCTAGTTTTCCTGAAAGAATAATGATGTCCTGTATTTGAATAGGACATTCAAGGTCATGCATGTATAAGCTAACTCAGTCCATATGTGACATGAATGCCAGACACAGTGCAAATTTCCTATTCCTTATCCACTGGTGTAGGCTGCACTTAAATTGTGTAATACAGCTTCACATGGATGGGAAATCTGTTTTATAGAAAGGGCAGTCTCTGGGACACACACATGTCAGCATGTTCTGTTTAAGTCTCAGACAAAATTCAGGTCCATACACCTTGTATTTTTGGTACTCTGACTTCCAAATACATAGGAGATTTATACCAGTAGAGTTTGCAGATGCCTTGTAAGCCCAGCAAAGATCACCCCTCAGGAGACTGAGGAAAGGGAAAGGGCTTTAAGGTGCTCTACACAAGGCAGATTTGTTACACCTTGTATTCTTTTTGTAAGGAACCTCTGAGGTTGCTCTAGCTGCTCTTTATGACTGGTTAGCTATATACCAATGGAGCATTGTACTCTATGATTGGTCAGATAAGGGCAGGGTACAGTGAGATAATGACCTCTTTGGACCTAGATGCCATGCCCTTATGTATAAGTTGCACAACATAAAAGAATTTCCTGACCACTGTGGCCACACTGTGGTTGAAGGTAAGGCTTCTGTTTACATGTGTACCCAGATCCCTGAACACTGGGTTGACTTTTATCAACATGGTAATTAGCTAGGATGGTTGACTTCCCAAAGGGTACAATTATGCATTTCTTAGCATTGAGTTAAGGCCATTGCTTTGGCACCATTTTTTATTCAGCAACAGACCTTCTTGAAGAATGCTAGTATCTGCAGTGAAGTTGATGATAACCCCCAGCTTGCAATCATCTGCAAACTTAGTCAGCCATAAACCTTCAGCATTTACTTCCATTTCAGAGAAATAGATGTCAAAAAGTAGTTGGTCCAGTACAGATCCCAGGGGGGCTCCACTAGTGACTGGCCTCTTGGTGGAGGTGCCCTCACCTGTTTTGACCTCCTGGGTCCTATCAGTGAGCCTCTTGGCTGTCTAGTGGGTGATAAATGGGTTTATACGTAAATTAGTGAGCATGTCTATGATGCCTGACATGGAGTATTGTATCAAAATCCTTGGCCAGGTCGAGGTAAGCTGGTGATGCTTTTGTGACCCTCTCAAAAAAGTCCACCAGCTTTAATAGGCATGACCTTCCTTTAACAAAGTCGAACTGTGATGGAACTATTGTTTGCAGGTTATCTATGTCCTCATTTATTATGTCCATGATGATTCTTTCCATGGCCTTACATATGAGACTGGTTAGACTTATAGACCTGTAGTTATCTGGATCAGTGTTTGGACCTCCTTTGTGCAGGGGAATGACTGTAGCCATCTTCCATTCCTTGGGCACAAAACCCGACTGAAGGCTCCAGTTGAAAAACGATTCATGTGGACCAGAGAGGTCATGTTTTATGCTATTTATTAAAGATTTTGGGATGTTATCGGGACCCACTGATGCAGTGCTTTTGGCCTTAGAAAGTGCATTGATGATCTGTTTTCTAGTAACAGTTGGGAGGATAGTGGTATGCGGTATCTTCTTTGGAAAACTGGGGGGTAGCGGAGCAGAATTTGAATTGAAACTGTCAGCCAAAAGGTTGGCAATGGCCTCTGGTTCAGTGTGGTGATGCCATTTACTATAAGTTATGCGCATTCTTATTTCCCCTGAGGATACAGACATAGCTGTAGAAAGCTTTGTGGTTGTCCTTTGCTTGAGAAGTTATTTGTATTTCAAATTTAGCCTTTGAAGTATTAATTATCCCACTTAGCTGCCTGTTTATATTGGTCAGGGGACTTTCAGTATGTATGGCTTTGTTCCTCCTACGATCTGTCGAAATATTTTTTTCTTTGCTTGTATAACCACTTGATATTGTGATTCCCACAAGGGTGGCCTACTTTTGAGTTTGTTTTATTCTTAATAGAAGTTGGCACAGCTTACTCTATGCAGCTATCAATATGGCTGTACAGAGATTTTGTATAGAACTTATCATATGCTATGGTGATTACTGGGTTTTTTGGGTGCTCAGAATTTAGTCAATGCATTGCTTAGTAGAGACAAGTTAGCCTTGGAATAGTTCCTAAAGGTATTTGGTTTTGCTGGATCCTGACATTTAATTTTTATTTCAAGAAATACTGCCTTATGGTTAGATCTGATGAGTGAATAAATTACATTTGGTGAGGAACATCACCCCACCAATGTTCATAAGTGCAAGATCAAGGATGTTTGTACCCCTGGTAGAAGAATGGTCCAACTGTTCCAGGATGCTAGTATTAACAACATTTAGGAATTGCTGGGCTTGTGCATTAGAAGTGGTGTAGGATTCCCATTCTATAGAGAGGTAGTTGAGATCCCCCATGAATATCATATTGGGTTGAATGGTGAGGGAGTCTAGTACATTGAAATAGATAGTATGGGTTTCCTGGGACATGAAAATGTGACCTATAGGTTACAAGGATATGATATGGCACCCTGTTTATGGCGAGTTGCACATGTATGAGTTCCAGTGGGTCATGCACTTTAACTAGTCTGGATGTGAGGTTGTTTTCAATATAGACTGAGATTCGTCCACCTTTAGCTCCCTCTTTTGCAGTAGCTGGCCTAAATGTATGAAAGACATTATAACCTTGCATTGCTAGGGTATTCTCTATGACATTAAACCATGTCTCCATTACTGCACAGATGTTTACACTCTCCAGGGACAATAAGGCTTGGAGAGAGTGGAATTTCTTTTTAAAACATCTAACACTGAGCAGTCCCACATTCAGATATTTCTTCGGAGGTTCATTTATATCAGTAGGTTTATCAGTTTGCCATTATGTGAGTGAAAAAGGTCTTTGCCAAAGCCTAGAGGGGATAAGTGCTGACCATCCCTGGTAAGCAGCATGGTCTGTCAACCATGTCATCCCAGGCCACGAACTATTGCACCCCCTTGGATTGACACTAGAAGCTGAGCCATTTGTTAAAATCAATAGGTTTCTGTTGGTAACATGACATTGTCATTAGTGAAGGTATTGCGCTGCAAAGTGCTAGGCTCATACCTGCCTGAGACACATAATCAGCAAGCTCAATCATGCTTCATATAGTCAAGGGAGGTGCATCTCAGGTAATTAACACCCACATAGATTATGATACAGTCATACTGATACCTACAATTCAGTGACCTGAATGCCAGTGTGACTTGACAAATGTTAGCTCTGGAAAGGCAGCTAACCACTCTCTCCTTACTTAGTCTGATTATGGAGATATTGGTGTGCCAAACTATAGAATTACCAATGATAAGGAAATTTGGCTGTGTGTTGGTTTGCCCTAAGGGCTAAGCAGTAGAGGCAATATATACAGTATGTGTAGCTGTGCATTTTGCTTTAATGGAATGTTTATGTAAAGGCTGAGGACCCATTCTTTAATTATACTCTGCAGGAGGTCTTAGGGTTTTAGGAAGGCTACCTGTAAGTGCCTCAGCATAAGTAGTTTTATGTGTAGGGTCCTTATCCTGTGCAGTAGGCATGGTGCAAGTGTCAATGACAACCTCTATACAATTAGTTTTGGTTATATGAGTGTGTTTTGCATCCGGGATTGAAGTGTATTTCCTTTCACATACTTTATTTGTTTTATTAAGAATACATTTGTTATCAGTGTACATCAGGCAATTGCTATAATGCCTCAGAATACCCATCTAAACCAGAATGGCCACAGAGAGAGTTGGGCAGTACATATTCATGGTTACGTATCTACTGGGGGGGGGGGTCGAAGGAAATTTAAATATATAATACATCAATAAGACAAGGAACTTGATGAGCTATGCTCAGCTATGTGAAAACAAGATGATCTAGTAGTTTTAAAAACTGTCTAGACAGTAATGCCACAAGACAGTAGACCACAAACCTTACTAATGTAAAATAACTGGTTTGGAGCCCAAGTGCTTATACTACAACAAAGGCACTTAGAAAAACAGGCACAATAAGCTTTCACCATCAATTTCCAGCTCAGAAGAGGTAGGCTATCCTCTATTGTCAGAATAGTGTAGATCACAAACCTTCTGAATGTAAAATAACTGCATTGGAGCCTGTGTACTTAAGCCAGAACAAAGACATTTAGAATTACCAGCAATTCCCAGTTCAAAAGGTTGGAGGCTACCCTTTCCTCCCACAAGAGTATAGACCACAAACCTCCTTATGTAAAATAACTTTCCTGGAGCCAATACTAAGACACTGTTAGAATATCAAACACAATAAGCCTTCAACCAGCAATTCTCAACTCAGAAGGGTGTAAACTACCTCTCCATCCACAAGAGTGTAGACCACAAACCTTCCTTATGTAAGATAACTAGTTTGAAGCTTCAGTGCTTAAATCAAAACTAAGAGGCTTAGAATAACTGTTACAATGTAATCAGGCTACTAACAAGCAGTAATAAATGCAGCATATTAAATGCAATCAAACTCTTTAAGAATGTGCAGCAAACAGCTAAATAAAATAGGAAGAAGCATACATACAGTAAAAGCAGCTGAATAAAGTGTGATTTTTTTTAGTATGCACGAAGGAAGCAGAAGATAATTCAAGGTTAAAAGAATAAGGGGAATGGCCTTACAAGCTGATCTGTCAGTGCTCAATAAATGATATGATGAGATGGGAATGGGAAGCGTTTCCAAACCCAGATTTATAGTAGGGGTGGGCAACTCAAAAGCCACTAAGTTTAAAAGTACAACATCAGAAGGGTGAGTGGGTGGGAAAAAATCAAATGTAGACAGAGATAAGCAATAATAAGGCAGAGAAAAACAAGTTAAACAAGTACTACAGCTAAATAAAGATGCCACTAAATATTTATGGTTAAATGAGGGATGTTATTTCTCAGCTCCTCACACTAATTAGCTAGATGTTATTCACTGTCTGCAAAAGACTTCTTTTCTAACTGACTCTAGCCAACAAAAAACTTAAAGCAAAGCAAAAAAATATATAAGAAAAAGATAAAAAATATAAGTAACCAAACCTTAAATTAATAACTTCAATCCATAACTGAATGCTGACAGAGATCAGCAATAGTCTGGCAGAGAATCACAAATCAAGCAAGCCTGATGGAGTTTTGGAGAAGAAAAAAATATTTATTTTGCTGCATCAATAAGAATTATTTCTGGTTTACATCTAGTAATAGAGGTTTACTCCTCCTACTTAGCTTAATTTTAGACTATCTTAGATTATCCCCAGGATTTAATAAAATTTGTATTGGCACAGTGTAGAGCCTACACAGAATGTATTCATGTACATGGCCATGGTTTCCCCTCAGCAGTGCGCCATGCATATTAATGATGACAATCTGCTGAGGGACAGCAGAGGAACAGGGATATTGAATCAATTCAGGTAGAGGAGTAGCAGCTATCCATGGCTGCAGATAAGTGTGAGGCTCCCTGTAATGCTCCCACCACTGTTGTAATGTTGTGAAGTGTGTAAACTGTCCAATACGTCATTTTTATGATGTTATGTTTTTTAATAATTTTATACTTTTTTTTTACTGCATGTTTGCGTGGCATGGAGTAGAGTGCACCAATGCCAAGCTGTACTCACATATAGAAAGTTGATACTTGGCAGACATCTAAAAATAGAAACTGGATGTAATTAATTATCATAATTAATTTTTTTTTTTCATTTACATTTGTGCAGCATGATGCGGAGAGCAGCAGAGCTCTTACATACATGGCAGACACCTGCCAGACATCTAAAACTAGAAACCAGATGCAAATAATTATTTATTTATAGGTGTGTTTTTAAGCATGTTTGTGTAGCCTGGCATGGTGCTCAGCAATGTGAATGGGTAGTCTAGTAGTATATGTGAATGTAGAACAGTTTTCATAATATCCAACTAGCTGCACAGGTAGAGTTACTGTCTTATATGTAGTAGGTCCTGGGTTCGAGTCCATAACAGGCAGAATATGGTTATAAATTAGTGTACTATTTTGTTTAATTTCAGTACAGTATTGTGAATTTTGGCACGTATGTGCTCTGCTAAGCACTGCTCATTCAAGCTAAGCAGTGCATAAACATGCAGCTACCAATGTTTGCCCAATGCTAAGCCTCACTAAAACCATGGTTCTTCAAGTTTTCATGCTGCTTGTCTTTGCTTAGCTGGTTTGTGCACTGCTAAGCAATGTGGCACTTTTTAGAATGTTGCTGAATGATGTGTAAAGGTGGTAAAACAGCCTATATCAACCCAATAGGCAGGACTTCTGCAACAGTCATTGGTGTTCAATCAACTGTTAAAATGGCTGGGGGGGTTGGTGAAGATGTGCACTTTCTGGCACAGTGGTGAGACATTCAAGAGTCCAGGGTCATAGTCAGGCTCCTTAGTAAAAGCCATGAACTCCGGCTGATGCAGGGCAGATTCCAGGGCTCAGAGTGTAAGGCAAAGGCCTGGGACCCTTTGGCCAGGGAAGTCACAAGTGTTACTTGTATCCCCTGCACAGGAGAGCAGTGTCATCACCATTTTGATGATCTGAAAAGGAGGAAGAGGGGAACTCTGGACATCTGGGTCCAGGAAGCTCGAGCTGGGAATGCTGCACAAGTACATACGTAGGTCTTCCTCTGTCTAACCAAAATGCAAGCTGAATGCCTGCAAAACCAGTATGCATAATGGTGTGCTTCTCTCCCAACAGCTGTAGCTGAGAGGGCTCGCAATGTTGAGTCCCATGCTGGGCGCCTGGACAGGTTGTGCCATGTGTGTGGTAAGTAAAACTTTAGTATGCCAACTGTAGTGCAATAAGCAAGAAAGAGTAAAACATTTATTGCAATAAAGTATACACAAGAAAAACTGTACTTTAATAAATGAGCATGTAGAATTGTAGTGCAATAAATGTGTGATTAGAGCTACTGTGCAGTAAGCAAAATGTTGTTCAGCAGGATTGTCTTGTCAAAACCATTGCAGTAGAGCTACATGCACTGATTGTCTATGGTAAGTTTGCTGCAGTCAAGTGTAATAGCTGTAGCCAGCAAATGAACATCTGCAAACTGTATTGCATAACTCATAGTACTCTCCAAGCCTGTCTCTAAGCTAATATTGGTCACTTAATGCTCCCTGTTCCTCAGACATCAGGTAATAAAAGTATATTGGTGAGGTAGCCTAGTCCTTGGGCAGATATTGTGTTTGGACTTCACAGATATTTCAAACCAATTACAATAAAATGTTTTCACTAGCATTGTTAATTCTAAACTACAGCTTTTTTCATATATACAGTATGGTTGTATTCCATGCATGTGCATGTGTGTTCTACTGTCACTGCAGTCTACTAAAACACTGGAATAGTACTAGAATACCAGAGGAATGTCATGTAACTTGTATTGCTCAATTCATAGTTCCAGAAAATCTCCAGGCAAGTATCAGTCACTTGTCAGTCTGCAGTAACTCAGTAGCTCAGTCTGTTAGATGCTTTATATGCAGTACATTTTGCCACACAGTCCTGGGTTCAAATCCAGTGGTATGTAGCACTAAACTTTCAGTATCAGTATCGTAATTCTCACATTTTCTCTCTCACCAGGAACACAACAAATATATGGGTGAGGTGGCCCATATTATGAGCAGATAGTGTGTTTAGATTTCACAGAATGTTAACATCACTACCAAGAATGTGTTCATCAGCATTGTTGAGTCATAAATAAAGTTGTGTAATCCCAGTATGGCTGTATCCCTTGCATGTCTGTATTAAGTTGCTGCAGTCAATTATTACATTATTTGCAGATGTCTCCTGCAGTCACAGCTATTGGATTCTACTCCCATGCCTGCCAACTAAGGCATGACAGCTGTCTAGTTTACTTACTGTACACAAACATGCCTCTCAAGTATCATAATTTCTCGTAATGTAATTAAAACTGCCTAATACATCTGTCACATGACTAGCAGATAAAGTATTACCTGTAATGCAAAGTATTAACAATTCCATTTACAGAACACATGGGTAGTTATGTGAGTCCACATTATGTAAAACTGCTCTGTGTAGTGGTGTACCTGCATTTGTTACTGCTTGGCTAATACTGACCCATGCTAACAGCTTGAGAGGGATGTACATGCTACATCAGTTATAGGAGAATTGTAGTCAATGTACTCAAACCTGACAGTACACACCTGTAGAGGATATATTTCAGTGTATTGAGAGATGTAATCTGTAATGTCAGTAATGGAATTTTTCTCTCTCTCCCCACCCCTTATCTTCATTTATTTATTACTGTTATTTATTATTATGATTTAATATTAACATATTTTGTTAAACTATCTATATTTTGGAAAATATGTTTCATTATTGATATGTTTTATTATGATTTAATGATAATATACTTTGTTTAACTATATATTGGATAATGTGGTTGATTATTGTTATGTTTTATTATGATGCAATATTACCATATTTGTTAAACTAACTGTTTTGTTGCCCCTATCGTTTACTTTTTACTGGTATGTTGTTACCATACTGACTGTTATGTTACATAATGTTGTGCTGCACATGTTATACATTAACATGTATTAGGATGAATAAATATGATGTTTTATTCTGTTAATACTAAAATTAGTTTGGTTATTACTAATCATAATATATTGCTATACCTCATTTACCACAGCACGTCAAGGTAGCTCGGTTCTGGCTGATCACCCTACCTTGCTTCAACCAGCTGTGGCAATGGGTCCCATCACGTGTGGGACCCAGACCGGTGGTGGTCTCTCTGCTGCCCATGTACTACCTGCTGTGTCAGGTAGTACGGCCCCAGGAGACGGGTCCCGGTCCCCCTCTGGGAATGGTGGTGGAGGGGGTGTTGTCACCCATGTGGAGCTGTTGGTTTTGGTACAAAGGATAGTCCACCATGGCTATGACAGCTGCCTGCGCCAGATTGATGGCATGCTGGCCACTCTGGTGGGGCAGCCTCACCCTGGTGCCCAGCCTCCAGTACAATCACCCTTGGGGCAGTGATGGAACAGTGTCAACAGTCCCATAGGTGTGGACATGAGTCATACTGCTGCTATCTGGAGGCATGTGGCACTCAGATTCCAAAACACCCTCCCTATCCAAGGTGTTCATCCCCCTCATGTGTCACACACCACCCTGTCTTGTCTGTTTGCAAATGCATCCTCACCAACCCAACTTACCTCCCCCACAAGTCCCTATACCCCTTCCCCAACATTCCACTCTCACCTAAAAAAAAATGGGCACCTGTCCCAAAAAGAAATATCGTCCCATACATAGCTCTCCATTTTGCACATGTCCATTGGACACATAATTTGGTTCAATTGGCTTGAGAACACAGATATGTTGTCCTAACCACTCTCTCTGGGGTTTGAGAATCTAAATTCATATACAAATTCTGTCAAAGTGCACAGTTATTGTTGTACAAGAAATGGATAGCTATGGTTCTTTCCTACACCCTTCCTGCACATCCCTCCCTGCCTTTCACTATGGTTTTCCCCTCTGCTTCCACCCATTTCACCACTTTCTTATCTCCCCTTTTTCTTTTCTTTATATTATTTTAACACTGAGCTGAGTGACACACTGCATCACACAGCTTCGATAAGCTCAGCTAAATAGAGCTATAATGACTATATGTTTCCAACATTGTAAGACACATGTACAAAACAAACACCTCTGCCGTGTTTCAGACCCGAGCCCATCACACCTTTAGCACACTACATTAACCTGCCACACCACCCAACTCTCAATTAAGACAGCCGGTTTAAAAAAACCTAGTAATTTCCAATTACAGTCATTAGGCATGTTTCAGCAGAGCTGCACACAAAGCCTCACTGTGCAAACTGGAGTAAAAAGTAATGGAATAAATGTGAGTGTACCTTGGACTCTGCTGCAAGAGTACACCACTAGACAGCCAGACACATGATAATTGATGTAACTAAGGCCTGTGTTAGCAGGTAAATGTGCCCTTTTATCAGCAACACATAGAAAGTCAACTGCTAAGGCATTCATGGCAAAATACCTATTCACTTGGGACTCTGGTGCAGAAATACATTCATATAAAGCCATGCCCATACTGATGGATGTAGTAAATGTATGTCACAGCCTGTAAGTGTGCACATATATCTGGCAAATATACCCACTGTAGCAGTAACTCAGAAGCTCAGTCTTTTAAATGACTTGCATACAGTACATTTTGTGTCCTGGGTTCAAATCCAGTGTTGTGGTGCATTTCAGTTACATTATTGTGAAGACAGAAATTAATTAATGCCTCATGCACTCATTATCCTCACAAAGCATTGCAAAGTAAACAACTGCTTTTCACTGTTGGAAGTCACAGGCCTGCAGGTAGGGACACGCATCATATATCCATATAGCATCATTGTATGTCTCCTAGAACTCTGTTATTGACACAGTTGCTTAACATACATACCTTAAACACATGCTGTAATTGGAGTATAAAGGGTACTCTCACCCTGGATCTGCCTCTACAACAAGGCTGACACAGCTGGCACAGATACACCTACAGCTTGTTGTCCTCCAAAGTGTTCACACTCACTGCCTATGCCTATTACACAGCTCTATGTAAAGGTTTCTGGTACAGACCTACTCTCTGTGACAATGTATTCTTTTCACCCCAGTCATGTCCATCTCAACAGCTAAGAAAGGGGCCTTGTTTTACATGAAGGCCTTATATATTGCACCGTTGCCGTATGCCATTGGATAATGGTAGTGCAACTCAGGTGTTTTGACTGCAATTAACATATCAGAGTCACAGATTGTTTTAGAGGCAATTACCTGCTAATGAGCAGCATGTTAAAATGTAAGCAGCTGGCTATGGGCAAATATTCTCTATGAGACGTTTCTCACACAGAGCACACCTTTGTGAAACAGTACTAGTAGCACATCTCAACAGAGGGGAACTGCACTCCACCAGGTATGTAACTGTTTTTTGTGTATAACCGGATGGAGATGGGAGGATAGAGATATCAGGAATAGAGAGTGCAGCAGTAAGCCTGTTTTAGACCTGTGATAATGACATGTTTGATACCCTGCTATCTTGCACATACAGGGGACATGTAATATATATCAGGGTTACATTGTCTTTTGTCATTGTGGCACACTGCTGTTGTTGGACTGTCCCGATATAGTGGTCATAATAACACACTGCTATTTGTCTGGTACTTGTCTTATAACATATTATTGGGTGACTGGCCTTGACACACCACAGTGGACTGGAGTGTTGGGTGTATGATCATACAGTAGAATCTCTCATGGCACACAGGGAACTACCTCAGTAAGGATACTATCTCTGTTTTATCCACACATGTAGTATGTTGTCACAATGTGGGATATGACATGTGTGAGCAAGCAGTGGATAGCACTGACCATTTTGTTTTTGCTGTATCTGTACATAGCGGACATCCATGTATTTCATCCTCTAATGTGTTTCCCTTTTGGTGTGTTTCAGGACTAATGTATAGCAGAAGGCATGTCCCCATCTCAGATGTGGAGAATGAAATAATACTTCAAGGACTATGGCGGTGTCATCACATCCTCCTATCCAGGTTGAGGCATAACAGGGAAAAGTAAGCTGCATTGTGGGCAGACCTTGTGTGAGATGTGAATGTGACTGCCCACCAGGGCACCACACTACAGACAGGGTGAATGCTGTACGACAAAGGGCAGCTGATGTAGCCAGAGATCGTGCCATCACTGGTGGAGAGCCTGCAATGGAACAACCACTCATGGCCACTGTGGAATTCCTTTTGAACCTAGGGACACACGACAGCTCCCAGGCATCTATCACACCATAAATTGTGGAGGTGGGTGCCACAGTGTCCACAGCAGAGGAATGTGCAGGTAGGCTTGCTGTGATCACCACTGTAATACTGTAGCAGTCATGCTATCAGGCTGTACATACCTTTACGTGGGTGTCAGGTCTATGTGCTGTGGGGGGTTTAGTCCAGTTGTACACTCATACTCAGAATGTCAGCAACACATCAGGTAATGCAGTAACTACTGTACATGTGAGATATATGCAGGTATTACCTTATTGCGCTGCAACATGCAGTGGTACTGAAATTACCTCACCCTCACCTTTTTACAGGTCCATCAAGAGTTGTCCAAAGCCATGGTCCTGCATCTGGTAAGCTTGATACTGTTTTGCTGTGGAACATACATATGCTATTAAGGGTAAGGGCCAGGATAATACCCTATGTACAGGTTGTGTTGTGTATAACCAGAGTAGATGTTTGTATGTTCCAGTCCGGAACAGTTACCCAAGTTTCCTAGAGATGGTAATCATAGGAATGTAGTTGAATGAGCAGAAACACTTTTGCAGTTATAGTTCAGAGTGAATAAGCCTCCTGGTGTACATGAGGCAATTAATCCAACATGCCTTGTACATACCAAAAGGTCGATGGTACATACCTTCATAGGAATATAGGAAGTTACTAGGATATTGGCCATGAGGATCTTACAAGCCTAACCAAGAATTTAGCCCATGTCCCAACAAGTCAGCACCCTATGCCACTGTCCAGCAGGGACTTAGGTGGAATCCCAGGAGTGTATTTTCTGTTCCCCATCCAGTTATCCAGGTTGCGCTTAAAAAGGTTCAATGAGGTACTCTGCTTTATGTGGAGAGGGAGCCTATTCCACAAAAGGGGAAGTTTTTGGGACATAAATCTGTCCTGCCAACAAGTCTTATTGATGTCACAGACCAGGTTGAGGTCATGTGTGCGGGTTACTCGAGTGGAGCTTGACTTGTGGATATGCAGCAGTCCCATCAGGGTGGGATTTGAGATTGCTTTGTATGCCAGACAGAAGTCACCTCTGAGGAGTCTGTAGGAGACTGAGTAGAGGGACAGGGCTTTTAGCCTGTGTAGGGTAGATGTTTGAGGCCCTGGATTCTCCGGGTGAGGAACATCTGTGGTCTCTCCTGCTGCTGCATGCGCTTTGTGAGTTATATGCTGAAAGGGGCATTATACTCAATAATGGGTCTTAGAAGGGAATAATATAGGGATGTTATGACCACCTCGTGCCTGGATGAGATACCCTTACTAATGAGGTGGGCCATGTAGAAACCTTTCCGTACAATGAAGGCAATACGGTGGTCAAAAGTCAGTTTGTTATCAACCTGGGTGCCCGAGTCCCTCAAGACTGATTGTATGCTTAGTGCCTTATTATCAATGTGATAATTTGTGGGGACGTCATTCTCTCCAAAAGGGAGGATAATGCATTTTTTGGCATTCAGCTTGAGGCCATGTTTCTGGCACCAGTCATTTGTTTGGGTGAGACCCTCTTGGAGGATGTCCACAGCTCTAGGGGAATTGATGATAGTATCCAGCTTGCAATCATCTGCAAACTTGGTCAGCCATAGCCCACTAGATTTGCCCTGCACCTCTGAGGAAATATATCCCAAACAGCAGAGGCCCCAAGACTGATCCCTGGGGTACACTGATTGTTATGGGGTCTACTACTTGAGGTGGCTTCCCCTATTTTGACTAGGTGGGTTCTATCAGTGAGCGGGATTGCTACCCATCTGGTAACATATGAATTGATTCCAAGTTGAGTGAGTTTATCTATTATACCTGAGTGGGCAATAGTATCGAAGGCCTTGGCCAGGTTAAGGTAGGCAGTGTGTACCATCTTCCCCTCATCTATAGCCTTGGTGACTGTCTCAAAGAAGTTGACCAAATTTAACAGGCATGACCCCTCATTGACAAAACCAAACTTTGTGGGATTAAGTGTCTGGAGGTTGCCAATGTCCTTCATAATGAGGTCCATGATAATCCACTCCACTGGCCTTGCAGATCAGGCTAGTTAGGCTGATGGGTCTATAATTTCCTGTATCAGTGGACACTCCAATTTTGTGTAAAGGGATGACAGTAGCTGTCCACTCGACTGGGATGAAGTCGGTACTCAGGCTTTGGTTGAATAGGGTGCATAATGGTGCTGCAAGTTCCTGCCTGAGTTCATGTAGGATGCAGCCTGGGATGTTATTGGGTCCTATGGAGGGTGTATTTTTTGCTTTTAAGAGGGCAGTGATGACTTGCTCCCTAGAGATAAGGGGAGATGGCCAGGTACTGGGGATGTCCTGTTTTACTGATGGGGGGACAGAAGAGTGAAGTTTTCACTGACCCTGTCTACCAGCAGGTTGACTGTATCTACAGAGTTTGTGTATGCGGTGCCCTTGACCACCAGTTCTGAGCAGATCTGGGTTCTTCCCTTGAGATTGTGGTCATATGTGAAGAAAGCTTTATGATTGTCTTTAGTAGATATGGCCAGTTGGACCTTAAGCATTGAAACTTGCATTTGTATATATTTGTTAAGATAGGTGTACTGGTTTTTATGTGTTGTGTTATCAGGTTTAGTGTCACATTGCATACCTAAAAGGTACATTGTACTGGCCAAGTGTCATGTGATTTACCTGATGTGCTTGTTATAAAGGCCATGAGTTGAATGTGTATGTTGTTGTGAGGAAGTCTGTTGTGCATGAAAGTGGAGATAAGAGGATGTCAGAGTGGTAATACAGTTGTGGATCCTCATTATTATGACTCTTTGTGGATTTTCCATACATAATAGTGCAGGTAATAATGTACTGCTTTTATCTTGGTTTCCACAGTTGACTGGGGGGCGTGGAGTCTCTCCCCCACACCACCTGATGTCAGTGTCTCTTCAGACTCTGATGATGATGGTGGCCACAGTGAGGCACAGATGGGATTATCGGGGGCTGAATCTGTCCCAGAGGTTGACATCCCTCTTCTGTCCCCATTGTCACCACACACAGTCAGTATGCCCACACATACCCAGTCCCCATAGGCCTCATATATGGGACAGTCAGAGGGTGAAGACATTGAACAGACCAGTGTGGCAACTATGGCTTCAGTGAGTGTAGACACTGGCCATAGCCAGAGATCTGGCAAGGTCCCACACAGACAGATTGACAGGGGTACTCATAGGAGGACTGCTGTCTGTCCACCACCTGTTGCAAGTTTCACATCATGGGCCACTCGGCACATGTTTTGGGCCATCATGGAGGCACAGGCACATTCTGAACAGAACACCAAACATATGCTTAGGGTTACGGATGCAACACAGTCTGACATCCATGACTGCTCCACCATATTGGGGACACCCTTGAACGATTCACTAATGCAGCGGACAGATAGTGGGCTGAGACAGTGTCTGTCTTGGACTGCACATTGTGCAGGAACATGTGGTTGGAGTTGGGTGTTGGACCTGTGGAAATAGGTCAGCAACACCATCTGCTGAGAGTCCACGTAGCCATGCACAGTTACACTCCCATAGTGGCAGAACATCCAGTGCTACAGAGGGGAATGTGCTGTTCACACGACAATGTGGCAGTCCATGGGCACGTGGTCCTGGGCCATCCCATGGGGGATATGGTCCCAGCAGACAGCAGTCACCATCAGGTACTAACACCATGGCTGACCTTGGTCATGGTGGTGCCAGTGCAATTCCTGGCAGAGCCAGTTCTTGTGTTCAGGGCCAGAGAACAGTAAACTGTTAACTCTACCAAGTATGGTCCACAGCTGTCCAATATACACACATGTAGGGATAGCACTGAGCTTGACTGTGTACATGCACACACACCACTGTCACATGTAGGTTACCTACAGACACACACGGCAACTCTCCATGCTCCATCTAACCTGTGCCCCTTCCTGGTTCATACACATGCTGTCAGCTGTCTGGGCCAGCCTAGGCCTCCATCACTCCCACACATTACCCTGTGAAAATGATGATACATGTGCCACATCCCTGTCATCCTTCCCATTGATGCAGGGGAATTAAGCTATGTATCTGCTGCACAGGGTGATTATAGTACTTGTGTAATGCAGTATAGTTTTGCATGCCACTTGTAGTGGTCACCAATATATACTGTATGCTGGCATGTGTCATGAGTACGCAACATACTTTTGTGGACTTTATGTTGTATGATGTTGTACTGGTGGTATTGTTACACAATGACAGGTATGTTGCAGACCTGTGTATGTTTCTGTTGTAGGAGTCTGAGGGGATAACCTATGGACACACTGTGGCAGTGAAGCAGCACAGAAAAAATATGACTTCTGCAAGGTAAAGCAGTATATGTGCATGGCTCCATAGGTTCACATCTATAGGACAGTCTACCAAGGGGTATATGGATGTCCCTGAATGTGAGGGCTAGAAGGCCATTATGCTAGTTAAGTTTACATGTGCTAATGCCCCATAACATGATGTATACTGTTATAACAGCCTCACACACAAACATGGCCACATTCAGGCTAGCACCACTTTCACTGACTGCATGCAGGACACCCCAAGGCACACACATACTGCAAGTTGGCTGTATGTAGATTAGAACACCTACCTATGTAATGGTACACACTACGGATCATGGTACCTGATGCAAGCAGCACAACTCATGTCTGCAAGTACTATCAGTTTAGAACATATAACGCTTGTTGATATCAGCAAGCCTTGTGGTCAGTCATTTGGGGGGGGGCACATCACCTGCTACAAATGAAGTGATGCAAATCCCTACCTATGTCTCATTTACGTAGGTTATCATACATATGCCATATGGATATACACACACACTATGTTGGGCAGAGTGCGATTAGAACCCTATCTAGATTTATACATTATAGATCACATTACTTACCACACACACAAAGGCATAAGTCTTGTCACTACTCTCTCAGCTGGTAATCTTAAGGTGGCTGACATTATCAGGCCTTGTAGAATAGGGCAGTGTAGAAGCCAGCTGCAAGGTATGGGCCAAAAAGGTGCATAACCATTGCAAGTGGATAGTCCATGAGGGCATGGCAATTGTTTTGCAGGGGTACACATACACAAGTGCACCAAGTAGCCTGGAGTGAGATTAAAACCCTTCCCTATCTAGGCTTTTATACTATAGATGACAGCACTTATCACACATGCCACAGGTTCAGTCTGTTGCATGCGTGATTACAAATAGTACTTGTGCATTACATAAACTAGGCTTGTGTTGAACATCACCTGTAGAGTGATATTGGTTTGTACTGTTATCTGCATCTAGTATTCTAGCAGTGAGATAACTGATGTTATCCTAGTTATGTGTGTATAGTTACCAGTATGGCCATATGTGGCTGCTTGCAGTTAGAGAGATGACACAAGTGGGCATGGACAATGCCTCTGTCCATACGTGCATTGACACCATTATACATTACACCATCTGCTCACCTGTGTCTGTCTCCTTGGTGACATCCAATAGGCATAGGGTCTGTAGGTAAGTGAATTATGTACTGTTCCACCCTTACTTTGGATCCTTTAAGCAGCATTATGGCTGTGTGATAGTGTAGTTTACTCACCATTATTAGGGACAGTGCAGACTTCCACACACATATTTCTGTATACAACAGGGATGTATATATAAATGTAGCTGTGTGTATGATATGTATATGTGTTCTGTACATATATGTGGGAGTCTATGTATCATTAGATATATATATATATATATATATATAGTTTTATATATATATTTATTTGACACTACATAGCGATAGATATAGTATGCATGTGAGAGACAGATATTGACAGATGGATATGTATGCACATGTCTGTATGTATAGACATTTATACATAATAGGTAATTTCAACAAAGGGCCAACAGAATTGCGCTAATTGTACTAAGTGTATGGGCATGGCCAGTTGGATTGTCAGTACTTATAATGTGACTCCAGGCCACACCTATCTGTATTCCAGTCCAGGATTTATATGTTATAGACATTAACATCCACTCCTGTTTCTGCAGTACTGCACTTCACACAAAATGTCCACAACATTCCCCAGCTGTCTGCTGTGCTAAATATGTGACTGTGGTTGATAATGTTACACCACCAATAGTCTGACAGTTTGCATATCTCTCCACTGTCCTGATTTTCACATAATGTCCAGAGGTTTCCCTCATATGTTTGGTCTGTTCCTCACACATTTGTGGATTTCTGGTGCTATAGTGAATGCTGATATCAATACATTCTACTAACTACAGACAAACAATTGTGTCAGACTTTCTATCCATCAGAATATTTGTTCTACTGCATCACCTTTATGTCCGGCCAGGTTTATGTGACCAACATTTAAACTCTGTCCCTATGTTTGGGCCTTTGCCCCCCCCCCCCACACCAATCTTTCTGGCTGTGTCCAGATTTCTTGCACTAAGCGGTTGGGAGGTATGACATTCTGTGAAAACACAGACATACTACTACCTCACATACAAATGATGTGAGCAATTCCAGATTATAACCATCAACACCATCACCCATGCTAGGTTCCCTAGTCCACTGAGCCACACAGTTTACTAGACAGAGAGGGATCATGCATCACACATTCAACAGCATACATATGTACATTGTTCTCATGCATGAAAAGAGACATACAATGTATGAGCGCTATCTGTGTTAAAGCCCTACAATTGCCTGGTCCACTGCTATAACATAGCTGATATTCTGATAAAACAGTTATATGGGGTACATCGGTGTATTGGGGGGTGGGGGAACAACAGCACATGATCAGCTTGGGTGGACAGTAGTCCATATATCATGTTTGTCCACTGTTTAATATTTCACTTGCCTGATGGCATGAATATTCCAACTATGAGGCCTAGTGAAAATTAAGGAACACATACTATTAGACTGGGTAGCAGTTTTCCCATGTGGATGTTAACTCTGACCAAATAGCCCACTATATTTTCTTGCATAACAGCAGTAGATCCATACATACAATACTGTATAGTAATCCTTACAATTAGTGGTAGGTTAGAGACGTATTATTTATTTTATTTTACATTTGTTAACTGGGATAGTCCACTGGACACAGGTCCATTTTCAGTGGAGGCTCTGGGAGAAAAGCTCTGCAAATAAGAAAAACATATAATATATAGCATATTACAAATTTTGCAAAGAAAAATTACAGTCAAATTCAGTTAGTCATAAATCAAGTAGCAAATACAGACATAAAACAATTAGTAAAAAGAGACAGATAATACATTACTACTAGAGTCTCAAGTCTAAGAAAACAACATAATTGCTGGAATGACATGCATAACAACAACTGCAGAAAGACTGATAAAGTCTAAACCAGAACACAAATCTCATTTTCACTATATAATATGTATATATACAATCCTAGGACCTTGACCAATTAATACACCTTGAAGTGTAAGAATTGTCAGGTAATATTAGGAGTGGTGAGAATAGTGGAGGAGGGTCTAACCTAGAGAAGGGTCTAACCTGGTGTAGTACAGGAGCATAGCCAGTTATTAATGAGATGGGATTTTAATGATTTTTTAAACTGTGTAAAGGAAATGATAGTAGTTATATGACTAGGTAGACTGTTTCAGATTTTAGATACATAATTAGAGAAGAGGGAGTCCCATGCTGTATCATTTGATTTAGTTACTATGAGAATAAATTTGTTACTGGAGCGAAGATTCCTGTTATTGGTATGGAGATGAAGTAGGTTTTGTAATGCAGGTTTTTTTTCTGGTTGATACAGAATTTTATGGGCCAGAGAGAGTTGATTATAGTGTAAGAGTTGGGGAAGTTCCAGCCATTTGAGCTGCTTCAAGGATTAGCAGTGGTGAGATCTAAATGAGGAGTTTGAGACAAATCTAACAATATTGTTGTAGCAGTCAGGCTTAGCTAGGTCTGTTTTTCCAAGGTTGGCAAGAACAGGTGAGGCATCGAGGCGGGTACAAATAAGGTGAGTGTGGGCTATGGTTGCTTTTGTTTGTTGGGTAAGACATTGTCTATTTCTATAGAGGGTACTTAGTTTTTTGTGGACTTTCTTGATGGTCTGGGAGATGTGAATATCAAATATTAGATTGTTATCCATATCTATGCCAAAGAGTTTGGTGTGCTCTGTGGGAGAGAGAGTAGTTTTGTTGCTGGACATTATATGTAAGGTGGTAGTTGATGAGGTGGACGTACTAGGTTTAAACAGCAGTAGTTTGCTTTTTGCAGGGTTTAGTATAAGTTGGATATTGGATAGTCATGCTTAAAGAGAGAGGAAAGATTCTTGTGTTAATGTGTGAAGTTCCTGTAGTGAGGAAGCTGCACAAATTAACATAGAATCATTTGCGTACTGTATGACAGATGCATTGGGACTGGAGGAATAGAGTTGTTGGTATAGAGGGTGAAAAGTAGTGGGCCTAATTTGGAACCCTGGGGAACACCAAGAGTGACTGGAAGAAGGGGTGAGAGTTCTTATTTCCACAGAACTGCTTGCTGACAGCTGGTTAGATAGCTTTGGAACCAGGCCATGGAGAATTGATAAAGTGCTAATTCAGATAGCTCTTTGATAAGAATGTCATGTCTAACCATATCAAAGGCCTTTGATAGGTTGAGAAAGGTGGCAGAAACATATTTACCATTGTTTCTATGAGTGTTTACTGTACTGGTGAAGGACAGAATGGCAGTGGTGGTACTATGGAAGGGGTAAAAGCCATGTTGAGTGTTTGACAGGAGTTTGTGTATATGCAAGTAGTATATCATTGGAAATGTATTCACTTTTCAAGGATTTTCATTAAAGGGGATAGTATTGCTATTGGTCGGTAGTCTGTAGGCTCTGTGGAGTTGCCTTCTTTATGTAGGGGATTATATGAGATATTTTCCAAATTTCGAGGACAATGGCTTCTAAACAGGATCTATTAATTAGAATGGCTATAGGGTAGGCCACTGCATTGGCAGCAGTTTTTTAGGAATTCCCATGTAATTTGTCAGCAGCCAGAGTAGTGAGCTTTAGATTTTGAGGAATTTTTTTTATCCTATCTATAGAGACAGACTGGAATTGGAAGAAATTATTATTTGTGTGGGTAGTGAAGGGTACAAGGGAGGGGGGATTTGTGTTGATTTTTCTGTTGGTTGGCTAGAGTTAAAATTATCTCAGTAAAGAATTTGTTAAATTGAATAGCAATGCTATCTGAGTTATGTACTAGGGTGGGAGAGGGAGTATCCACTTTTGCCAGGTAATAGTAATTTGTTAATGGCTGCCCAAAATTTGTGAGGGTGATGTTAGTGCTTGATTTGAAGGCTGGAGTAGTAATTAATCTTGTAAAGTTTTACTAGCTTCTAAGCTTTGTTCCTAAGCTCCTGATATTTTTGTTTTGCAGCTGGGGACTTGGCAGTATGCCAGTGATCCCATGCTTTGTCCCTGGCTTTGCGGAGGAATTTGTCTTCTTTGGTAAGCCATGGAGTGGGGTTACCACTAATTCTTTTGTTTTTGGGAGGGGCATGAAGATTTAATATACCTAGAAAGGTGGTATTAAAGTATGTAACTGCCTCGTTTAATTCCAGGTATTTAAGGGGTGCCCAGTTGCAATGTTTTAGTTCCACAATGAAATCGATGGGGTTAAAGTTCTTTTTGCTTCTAATGGAATGGTAGACACTGCTTTTGGGACTATGAGTATGCTGTCACAGTAGGAAGGTTGGCAGATGGTCACTTAGACCATCTGGGAGGCATCCTGCAAGAGAGGGGTGGGCTTGGTTTATTAGTTAGAATCCAGTCTAGGATTGATTCCCTGTTAGTTGCCTTGTCAATTCTTGTTGGCATTTGGATGGTTTGGGTAAAGCTGTGGAGGTTAATATGATTTGTTGGGGTAGGAGAGTTACAGGGTAACCAATCAATATTAAAATCACCCAGAATGATGGTTTCATTTTGGAGAGATAAACAGGACCAATGGAGTAGATTTTCCAGATGGGTATATTGTTACTGGGAGACTTACCTTGAGAATGCAGCAGTTGACAGAACTGTAGTTCAGGGCTGACTTTGTGGGATGCAAGCGGTACACAAATACATGGAGAGGTACAGGTTGTGTGGGCTGCCTGGCATCAGCTATTTTATTATATGTATGTGAGTGGGAGTAAAGTGTCAGTCCCTGGGGTGCGAGGTTGTCAGTGTATGTGTTGTGCGCTGTCTCTTAGCCAATGCCAGAGCATACTGGACATGCCTACATCTGCCTACAGGGACATCATCATGGGGCTTCTCCTCCGAGTCCTTCTGTGAGTGTGGCTGTGGTGACCTAGGTACTGGTGGGAGGCTGTGTATCCCTTCCCTATGCTGATCCTACTACAGCTGCTTCCACAGGATCATATTGTGTAGCATAGCATATACTGTGAACATATGTCCACATGTGGCTGGAGAGCACTGCAGGGCTCCACCAGATATATCGAGGCACCAGAACTGAGACTTCAGCAACCCAAACAAATGCTCTATGATGTTTCTAGTTTGTACATGTGCCTCATTTGTTATGGGGTTCTTCCATGGATGTGTGTCAACATTTCTGATGGGTGTCATCATCCATGGTTCCAGTGTGTAGCCAGCATCCCCCAGTAATGGCCATGTGGGATGTCCCCCCAGCAAACATCTGGTACAGCTGGGACTCATACCAGATATGGGAGTTGTGAAAGCTACCAGGGCTGCCAGCACACACTTTCACGATAATGCCCTGGGTATTGCATATGATCTGGCAGTTGATGGAGTGGTACCCCTTGTGGTTGAAGTAAATTCTACCCTCGTCACCGGGTGGTGCCTTGATGTATACATGAGTGAAATCCATTGCACCCAGTACCTCAGGGTAGTGTGCTACATGGTGGAAGAGTCGCATATTGCTGGTCATCACCTCAGGGGTGAGGGGAAAAGAAATGTGTTCACTGGCATGTGGCCACATGGCATCCAGGAACTGGTGGAGTACCCTGGATGCTGATGCCTGTGAGACCCCCACCATGTCTCCATTTGGTCTTTGGAAGGTACCTGTGGCTATTATCCTAAGGGCTACACATACCTTTGTTTCCACTGGGAAGGGTTCCCCTCTGTTGGCTCTGGGCCTGAGTTCAGGGCAGCAGAGCTCAGTTAGTCCTTGTAGTATGTCCTTGTCCACACTGTAGAACTCTACAATCTTCAGCTCATGAAGCTCCTAGAAGGTTACCCTGAGCCTGAACACTCTTCTCCTTCCCTACATAGGCCTAGTGTCAGCAGCAGCAACAGTAGCAGCATTGACTTCAGCATCTAGCACATACAGATGTAGCAGACCTGCAGCAGCCCCTAGCATTCTTTCAGTTAAAATGCCTGAGTTTGTACTCCAATGGTGCACAGTATGGGGGAAAAAATCAGATTGTAGGGTGTATGCATACTTTATAGTGCTCTACTGTAGGTGCTGTCTGTATGATTGTCTATCTATGATGCATTGCACTTACCTAATATTTCACTGACATCATTTAATGGCTCTAGTTTAAGTTAAGCAAGAATCAACACTAATTAATACAGCAGTGGCCTTTTAGATACTCTAAGCATTGTGGCACACCACTTAAATGCATGATCCATAGGTAAACACTGTTTAGCAGTCAGTGCACACACACCCCAAACTTCACACTCAGCACAGCGGCATGCCACTCAAACACATGGAATCACATGCCCAGTAGACAAACAAAGCTTATACATCAATGCACACACCCCCTCAGGCTTCTACGCTCAGCATGGTGGAATGCAGCACAAAGAGGCTCAGCAAAGCTCCAATCAGCTTAGAAGTTATTGGACACACCCTCTTTTGATGTCAACTACCTCCTCTGTGGACGCCAACATGGTTCTCTGCATACACAGAGGGGATATGTGGATGCAGTTACACCATTATGCTACTCATTATCTCTGTCTCATTTGCATAGGGATCCATGCTCACAACCCGGGTACTACACACTTCCAAGCCCTTCCATGTTAGCAACAGTACCAGTGCACCATTGTAGATATAGCATGCAGGGTCATGTAACACATTTCTGTCTCATGATATTAACTTTTTATTTTTCCAGGGTTTTTTTATAAGGCATGTTTGCAAACTATGGCATGTCATGCAAACATGCTAAGATTATTAAAAAAAATAATTTATTTTAATATATTTACTGTAACTTTTGGAACACACAGAAGATAGTTTTGCTCATATCTGTGTGAGCTATGCCATTTTTGTTTCTCTACCTACATTTTTACCGCCATTTTTGTCTGTCTACTGTCCTGTACATGGAATTCTTTCTGTGTACACTACGGGCACTGACACAGAGTCTGCAGAGCTACCTATCTGTTTACTGTATTGCTCTACCTGCCTCATTTGCATGAAATTCACCTGCTTATGAGGTGATATGCATGCCATGGAAGTTTCCATGTTGGTGCGCTCATGGGCACCACTCAGCAGCACTTAATGAAGCTAAAAATGTTCATACCCATGTTAGCAGCGTGGCATGATGCCTACACAGAAAAAAATGTGTATGCTTTATTAACCCCCCCCCCCCCCCATGTCTTTTTCAGGAGAATTAATTGTTGATAGTTTGTTTTTTGATGTTTGTGTCTTCACTGGGCTAGCTGTTTGGGGAACATTCCATGCATGCAAGCCAGACCTTTCTTTTGATATATGTTTGGAGAAATAAGAAGGGATACAACACCAACTAAAATAATTTTAAATCATTTTGCTAACTCAGCTATTAATTTCGCTGAATGGCACTGCAGTTTTTATAGTAGGATTTTGACTGCAATGCATGCAATCAGACCATAAAAGTTGCTCTTTCTTCCACTTCCATTTCAAAAGTCCATGCACCCTCCCTGATTAAGCAGTTTCCCATGTTCTCATGCATTTTATTGGTCAGTGCAAATGGCTACTTTGCAAACCTCTATTGTTTCCACTGCAGAATATTTACTCTTACCAGATTCTGGTACTGGAATCCCTTAGTCTGAATATGTTAATCATCACATATCATACAAAACACTGAATATCTGTAAACTCAATAAATGTGATGGAGCAATGCTGAATGTTATACAAATACCAGAGTTACAAACTATGACCACAGTACGTACATTGTAAAAAAGGATAATATCATTAACTGGGAAAAGAAGGAGTAGAATATATAGTACCTTGCAAAAGAAAACAGCAGTAAGCACATCACAGTGACCACAGATTAAAAAAAGAATCAGTGTATGCACATAACAGAATAATTTAAATTATTGTATTTGAAATTAATATGGCACAATAAGTATCTCTAAGATATAATCTAAATGAGCTTTGCCATAAACAGAGCGAGCTTCAGTCTTCAACCATTCTTGTTCATGTCTGCTGTGTGTGTAGTAGAAACACTTCCTCTACCTGCCCTGAGAACATTATTCCCTAGAATCCATTTATCTATGCTCGTTTGCTTGATGTTTTGTGTATAGAAGTTACATTTATGTAGTTTTAAAATCATTTTTCACTGTAAAGTTGCATGGCCTTGGACAAAGAGTGATACCTTTTTAATGATTCTGTTTCTGTAAGGTGGTGCTGGGTTCAGAGTTAATAAGTATGGTACAGCAAGATATGTACTCATGGCAGGACATGCCTCTGTTTGACAGCATGTTCCATTTCTTTTTTTTGCCTTACATTATTGCTTGTAGAGTGGGTTTGTGATTGTGTTTTTATTTTAAATAGGTCTGCTGTACTGATTTTCATGCTGCTGTATTTTTCATAGTGAGACTCATACGTTTCTGATTTAAGGAATCATTAAGGAAACAGTGTCTATATTCTAAACTGTAATGAAGATGCATTAATGTATTCTGTTTATATCCTCTATGCCCCTGTGCTTAAAAAGCTCATTAACAGCAGCACTACCAATGGTACAGTCCTTAAGCAGAAGAATTACTGCCATCAGCTTGGACCAATGGTACAGTCCTTAAGCAGAAGAATTACTGCATTCAGCTTGGACCAATGGTACAGTCCTTAAACAGAAGAATTACTGCCATCAGCTTGGACCAGTGGTACAGTCCTTAAACAGAAGAATTACTACCATCAGCTTGGCTTCTGAGGCAACAAAAAAACCTTGAGAACTTTTGTTCAGTTAATCATTTATTACAGCATAAATTAAAAAAGACCTGACTGTTGACAAGAAGTTACCTGAATATATGAAACAATCACTGCTTAATAAGTTTATTTTAAGAATGGGAATTTATATCATACACTTATCAAAACTATTCTTTGAATGTTCAGCTCAGTTCTTTTTTATTTATTCTTGCTATATGAATGATCTCCTGTAAAAAGCAGTTTTTGTAGGCTTACAGCAAAATCAATTTATTTCTATTTTAAAGTTCTGCTTCTTTGTATTTAAAAATCAAAGGAGTGTGACTCATTGTAGAATGAGTCTACAGAGCACAAAAAAAAGTATCCAAATGCATCAAGAAAATCATGGCACGTGAGCACACACACACACACACACACACACACACACACACACACACACACACACACACACACACACACACACACACTCACACAAACACACACACACACACACACACCATACATTTATTTTAGGTAAAAAAAATGACAAAGTATTATCTTTTTTAACAAGAAAATGATCAGAAAGTTTCTAAAATAGTATTACATATAAGTTAGCAGACAGCTATGATGACAGCATACTCGTTACATTTTGAATTTTGCAGCCAACTAGAAAGCAAGTATCCTTTAATTTTATTACTAAAATGAGTTTGATACTTCCATAGATAAAATGAACTTAGAAATGGAGGAAGTATAGCAATATTCATCCTCCTTATTCCTCTGTCCATGAGTGGATACAGAAAACCATATGATGAGTTGCGGTGACTGAAAACATTTCCTGTTACTTAAAGGATCACTGTTGTTATTGCAGTTCAGAAGAGTCATTATATGACTTTATTTAACAGCTTGAACACACAGATTTCCAAAAGCACTTACTTTTTAAATTTACTTAGTGCAAAATATTAAGGCTATGGACTGTTAATGAGTTAGTACCTGGGGCAGTGTCTGATTCCATCAGCCTTCATTTGTCTGTTGTGTGATCTTGAGGAAGAACTTAACCAGACATTGATTTTGTGGCAGTTAAAAGATTGGACTAGGCTCCTCAAGTGCCTAATGAACCCCATTCCTAGAAATTACATATGAGCCACCTTTGTTATATGTGTAGTTTATGAAAATGTGTATTTTTAAAAATAAAAATAAGAATCTATGTAAAAATATTTGACACAGTATTTAATGAGTTATAGTTAACTACACTTCTGCATGCCCGTTCTCATATGATAGCAGTGTAAAATGTTGCACTTTCATAATTATGACATACTCACACATAATGCTATTTCATTTTAAATAAGGAGTAATGGTAAAAAATAAAAAATACTGCTCAGATCCATTCAAAAACTTCTGCACCTTTAGCATTCCAATATTCCATGGACTGCATATAATAATGCTAAGTGAAATTCAGTAAAACTTTGCTAAGAAAACAAATAATGGGAGCGTAATGTTTAATTCAGTGGAATCATTTATTACATCAGCAATCAAAGTTTTGCTAACAAGCACATTACTTAGGAAAAAATGGCAGCTTCATTACATCAAAATTTTAATACCTTGGTCTGTTAGTTGTACTAAAATAATTAGAAAAATATGTGAAGAGAAATGCGCATAGACATGAACATTGACAAGCCTATCTGTTTTATTCTACGTTGATTCTCAATCCCTTACATATCTTTAACTACCTCTTGCAAAATAATTAATTATTCATTAAGTTCTATGACTCATGCAGTTTAATAAATTAATAACACAGGATGTCACACATATTTAAGTATTTAGTATGGCAAGTAGCAACAGTTCGGTCTTCCATATGTCGAATGCTTTCTAGATTATGTCACTGTGATTACGGTTTGCATTTACAATGAGCCGAAAAAACAGCAAATGTTTCACTATTCTAAAGCACAAAGCTGTAATAATTTATAAAGTTGTGACCGATCACAAATTACACATTAGAGCTAATCATTTTGCAGTGTCATGAGCAGCAATTTTCTTGCACTGAGAGAAATATTAAAGCTGTTATAAATGGTCCGTTATGTAAAAAATACAGTGCATTTCAAAATACTTTAATCAGTCATTTCCTGATGAACTGCAAGGCAAATAGTTTCTGTCATGGTTTGCAAACAGCTCTTAAACAGGTTTAACTCTAAACTCTAAGACTGCTTCATTTCAACTCCTAATATATATGAATTCAAACAGTGCATCAAAAGGTACTGTAATTGAGAATAATGTTCACCAGCTATATCAGGGGAGTTTTATAATGTAGTTTCAATGCATTCACATTGCTACCATTTACTGCCATAGAATCCTGAGTGAATTTATGATAAATAACTCTGGAATGCAAAATGATACTGTTTGGCGTTGGGATCTGCAACACAAAATATACAGGCAGAAGAATTAGAATATGGCACCACAAATTTATGAAGGCAGATTTATCATATGCAATTTTTTTCATAGTATTAATTTCTAAGGCACATTTGTGTAGTTGAAATGGTATGATATATTATCTGTGCATCTTATGGATATCTACATAAGCTATGTGAGAAGTTTGCTTACATGTCTGGGAATACAGAGGAACAATACCATTGCTTTGGATTATTGACATCTACTGAATATCTCTCCTTTGGTTGCTCTGTTATATTGAAGTACAAGTTCAGCTTGCAGATTGCAGCTAATCATATTTTCAAAATAGCTCTCTACCCCAACATGAAGAAACAAGACAGAGGGAGGTCCATGTTAGCATGACCAAAAACATCCTTAGAAGGCAAAGCAGCTCCCAAATAATTTCTTAACTGTTGTGCAGCCTATGGTAAAATAGATAAAAAATACTCTCTTAGCCAGCAGCCTGCCATTAAGAGATAATGCCTTCACTATGCTGCAGACAACTTGAGTTACAACTCAGTTTAGCAATGTGGATATCTGTAGGAACATGTAGGAACTGGCTGGGTATAATAAGAGTGAACTATCACTGCTGGCTCACCCACCTGAGGGGTGAGGGGTGAGAGAGGATCACCAAGTGGGGTTCCAAGCCAGCCAAGGCTGCAGTGCTATTACGTCCAGCTGAGGGGAAACTGGTCTATGCAGAGACCTGATTCCTTTAGGGAAATACCAACTGTGGTCTCAGAGGAGCCACTGAGAGTGGTCCGTCCAAGGAGTGAGGGTAGGAAACCCCTAGCACAAGCAAGCTGGCATGTCCCCTACCATCCATTGGAGGGCCAACTGGGGTTCCAATGTCATAGGGTTCTTCTTTAGCCCAGGAATACTTAGCTCATTTTGTGCTATGAATAGGTCATCAGGGTGAAGGTAGGGGAGTCGCTGGACAAAGTCCTGGGAAAGAAAACAAATGTTAACTTAAAGGGCTATAAAGAGACAAGAGTCATCTCTCCCTGACTTCTATCATATTGTGTCTCTCCATTACAATTAATTTACTATAAATTAAAATTTAGTAACAGCAGTATCTTAATTGCATCTCATTTTTATACAAATCCAAATACAACCTTTCTTTCTTCTCTTCTTACATGATTTTGGGATACCGTGGTGTGATGGAGTGGGCAGAGAAAGTCCATGTCAGCCACAATGCTTTTAATACAATATTTTCCTTTTATTTAGTGCTAAAGTTATTTGAATTCAGTAGTTTTTGTTAAGATGTGTAATGACAGAAAAAATATCTTGGACTAGCATCAACACAAATAAATAATTCCAACTGATGTTGACTTTACTTTTAAATGCAACTGCCAACTGGAATGTCCATGGAAAGTATGAGAAAAGTTCCATCACAGTAAGCATGATTTTGGAGAGATGTACTGCGAGAATGTGGAAAAAGGAATAAGGAGGTGGTGGATCCAGAACATAGCATTGTCTGTCTGTCTTTTCTTGATCAAAAACCCACTTTATTACTTTGCATTACTTTACACTACTTTATACTATCATGGTCATATGTTTAGACTACCACATCTGAATCCCTTGCTCAGGGGCAACTGAAATATTTGCAACATGAGTAATCATTTCTGAATGACTAGCAAATGTACTGTTCATAAAAAAACATTTTGGAATCCTTTCCACTTCATGTACAAATCAGATGTATGCACACTGTAAAATTAAAACATTATGTACTGCAAATATAGCAACATGCCCTGCAGTACTGAAGTAAGGCACACTGAAGAAAAATTAGATCTAGTCATTCTCTTAGAGTGAATAGTAAGCAAGACATATGGGGAATGTTGCATTATACTAGTCCTGACTTGGATGATAATTCATCCAATACATCCAATGCACAGTATAAACAAAGAAAGAGAAAGCTAAAACTTGTTTTTATTATTTTTTTCATTTGATATTTGTTTACCAGGAAAGCCTTACTAGGATTATATCCCATTTTCAGTGGAGGACCGAGGAGAAAAGCTCCTCATTGGCATAATATGGTTACAGTTAAATTAAGTTATTACACAATCTAATACAGAAGAACAACATATTAAATAAGTAAAAAATTGAACTTCGGATTATACAGTGTGAACCTATACATACTTTGTACTGATATTTGGACAGAAATAACAAAACTGAAAAAGAGAATTGTTAACAGTTACAGTATTCACAAGTTACAGTTCACAGAGTTGACATTAAACACACTGAGCGCACACTTTGAAACAGAGATGACTAGATGATAAAGCCTAGGCACAATTATATTGGTCCTTTGGCTAAGAAATAGGTTGTCTATGTTTGGAGAGAAGGAATTTGTCAGGGGTACGCTAGTGGTGGATGGAGGGAGGGACTAGTTCAGCCTTGGGTAGCGCAGGAGCAGAGACAAGTCTTATTTAGGTAGTCTTTTAGTAGTCATTTGAAGTTGGAGTTTTTCAGTGGAGTTCCATAAAACATATAACACTGCACCATTCAAACTGATTATTCCAGTGGGGTTCCATAAAACATATACAACTAAAGCATGCAAACTGATTCAAGCACTCTCAATACAAAGCTTAAAGCCATTATCGGATGACAACATCCAGATCTGTACCCCAAAAGTGAGTTTAGATAATATCACTGACAACATTACTCTACAAAAGGGCCTTACAGAATCAATGTTTGGTGCCAGAGCCATGGGCTCAAGCTCAATGCCAAGAAATGTATAGTTATCCCCTTTGGGAAAAAAACATGTACCTGTGAATTACCACATAGGTGGCAGTACACTAAACACCAAAAGTGTGATAACAGACTTAGGGACACAGGTGGACAGTGGTCTCACCTCTGATAACCACATCGCCACAACAGTCAGGAAATCCTTCTATGTGGCACACCTCATTACTAAGGGCTTTTCATCCAGAAAAAAGGAGGTCATTGTCCCACTGTACTCATCCCTCATTAGACCCATTATAGAATACAACATCCCATTTGGTATGTACCTCTCAAGACACCTGCAACAACTGGAAAGACCACAGAAATACCTCACTAAAAGAATCACAGGCCTAAAGCAGATGACCTATGCTGACCACCTTAAAAAACTCCAGCTATACCTGTCACATATTGTCTGCTCAGAGGCAATCTCTGCGTAGCATACAAGGCCATGTCAAACCCAGAGCTGTTGGACATGCTACACTTAAAGAAATCCCAATCCCTCAGAGACACACGCTCCAGGGATCTAAACCTTGTCATCACAATAAACAAAACATGCTTAAGGGATAGGTTCCTGACCCAGAGACTCCCCAGACTCTGAAACAGACTGCCCATACATGTCAAGCAGAGCGCCTCTTTGGGCCTCTTCAAAAGGAACCTTGAAGATTGGATGGGAGAAAGGAAATTCAACCCGGGGATCATAACAGTTGCCCGGCTAGACAGGGGTCCAGGGAAGTAAATAGTGTGGGAAGAAATAGACAGGGAATTGTTATGGCTAGGCTTGTATAGGCCCTAGGGCCGATAGCCTAGTACCAGCCTATGAACATGTCTGATCATCCTGCACATTAACAGCATTAAGCACTGAACTGTACTTGCAGTTGGTAAAACTGTGAGTATAGAACAGTATTATTCAGCACATTTCTGCATAAATTATACCACCTATTGGTAAAAATAGTGTCGCTTGCATATGTGTAAATCAACAAAAGAAAAGCAACCTCTATTACTGATATACACAGTCAGCTTTGGTTAACACATTCAGTTTTAAGACTAGCAGTTCACACAATTTACAGTTTTCAGATATGTAAAGTTATCATTTTAGTTTTGCATATTGCAATTTTCATTTCTTTTCTGGGTGTAACTTCTCCAAATCTTTCGGGTTTCTAATACCGTGATATAAATGGACCCCATTCTAAAGTCAGGTTATAATTACAGTTCATGAAGTTAGTATTGTTTCAGTTTTTGATGTTAGTGAAAAATGCTCTTTACCACACCCAGTATGTGCCCAGAACTGAATTCTTGTGCAATTCATAGAGTAACATGTATTGGTAACGTACCTAAATATGACTGCAGATTCTTTTTTATTGGACCGATTGCTCCTACTACTGCTATTGGAACTGTTTGTGTATCTTTCTTCCACATTGCTCTCTTTTCTGATATTTTATGACTTTGTATCTATCTGCATATGAGGCACTGTAATCACTAGGTGAAATAGTTTCAATGATCAATGCTAGTTTTGTTTTTTTTCTTGGACTGCTATATCTGGTCTTCTCACATTGGTGTTTAGAACTTTTTGTAATATGTGATCCTATGTGATGTGTACTTTATCATTCTCTGTAATGCTTTGTGGCTCATGATTCCAATGCTTCTCAGCTGCTTCAGTATTGTAATGTTTGCACAATTACCAAAGCAGAAGTGTTGACACATTACTGTGCCTTTCAGTGTACAGATCCTCTGCCATGAGTATGTCACAGCCAGCAAAGGTATGCAACTGCTTCCAGTTCTTTTTTACAGAACCTGCTTTTGTCAGTTTGTCCCACATGCTGAAATGGACGCTGTAAGCCAATATGCACATAGTCGACTAAGCTGTCATTACTAACTTTTCATCCTCTGGTTACAAATCACCACTCCTTAACCATTCCTGTGTCAAATCCTGATCAACATGAGGTTGTTCCAGGAGCTCTCTACTTGCCACTATATTTATGGCTTTTCTACATTTCTTCCCTTCTCATCTGATCCCTTTCCTTATATTTTTTTATTTTGTTTTTTTGGCACATTCAGGTACTGTTAGATTTTTGTCTACTTCTAGTTTGATTTCCATTCTAGCTTGACACCAGAATGCTTCTGTTAAATTAAGCAGATAGATAATCTTAGACTTCCTTTCCTCATGTTATAAAACTTTCACCATGTTTGGATCTAATGAGGTCAGTATATATATATATATATATATATATATATATATATATATATATATATATATATATATATATATATATATATATATATATATATATATATATATATATATATGCAGTCCCACAACTGCAGATCTCTATATGTAATCTGTTTCAAGCAGGCCCATATATCCTTCAGAACATGGTAAAATATTGGTATACACTGATTTTTACATATCATTTGATAAGCCTGAAGCATTTCTCTTGTTTTTTGTCCACCTTATCCAGTACCCTATGGGGGCAGTCAATCACACCAAAACTGTAATTTGGAAAAAGAACAACCACATAGTTTATAGCTTGGACATTATTCCTAGATGTCAAGGCTGTCTTCAGTATTACTTTTACCCTTCTGGATATTCCTTACTGAGTTTTATTCACATTTGTTCATGTTTTATTGCCAACCCTTCAATTCCCAAATATTTATACACTCCTTCCTGCTCAAGTTCCTTTATATCACATTTTTGTCCAGATTTATATTTTCTTGATACTGCAACTTTCCTGCTTTGAATGTTGCTTTTACACATTTACCAAGGCTAAATTTCATTTTTATAACACACGAGAAAGTTATAACTACTTGCAGTTATGCTTTCAACTCCTAATCTGATGAAGTATACATTTTTAAGTCATCCACAAAAAGTATACAAGATGTCTTAAAGCAAGGTTGTTTTCTGGGAGCCAAATTGTAACCAAGATCTAATCTATTAAGTAAAGAGCTTAATGAGTTAAGGGCAAGAGAAAAGACCAGCGGTGACAACGAATCACCCTGGAATATTCTCTCTGAATTTTTATCCCTGGTGTAACAATTTGTCCTTAGTAATTTCTTAATAGCAAAATGGTTCGCCACTGTTTTTTGGTCATCACAATATAATTGATCAATGTAAGATGTATCTTATACATCTCTAAGCACTCCTTTATCCCTGAATGTGGAATGCTGTCAAATGCTATTTTATAATCTACCCATGCCGTACTTAGATTCGTCCCCTTTTTACAATTCTCTGTTATGACTTTATTTAGCAACAAATGATCTTTTGTTCCATATGACTTCCTTTTGTTACCCTTTTGTTCTAGTGCCATTATTGAGTTTTATTCTAAATAATTATAAACTCGTCTCTGCTTCTATTCCATTATATAGTTCATACATCACTGGAAGGCAAGTTATTGGTCTACAGTTTTTAGGATGGTTTACAGGTACACTCTGAAGGAGTATCATTTTTCTTGTTAACCAGGCTGGTATCTATTCAGGATGTGTATAAGTAATTCTTTCTCAGGCTAAATCTTTTTGTAAAGATGTTAATACTTTTAGCTAGAAATTACGTACTGCATCTAGGGCTGGGGTTTTCCATTATGTGATTTTCTAAATTTTGTTTCAGTTTTGTAGGCTTACTGCATCCCATTTCATCCTCTAGATTTGAACTCCTTACTGATTCTATTCATTTTTTATCCATTCAGCATCTTTATGTTACACAGGGTCTTCATAAATATTTCTCCAAAATGTGTCTACTTTTTTTATTTTGGTGTTTCTATTCCTTTTGCTTTGTTTCTCAGTTCTGTATAAAACTTTTTGCATCATCAATGAATTGCTCATTTTGTACTTTTCCTTTTTAAATTTCTCCAAGTCTTTTTGGGTTTCTAATACCCTTACAGGAATGGACCCCATTCCTAAGTCAAAGTACAATTAAAGTTCATGAAATTAGTACTGTTTCAATCTTTGATGTCAGCCAGAAGTGCTCTTTGCAGCACCCACAATGTGCCCAGTAATGACTCCTCCTGCCATTTGCATGGTGTTACATGTATTGGTAACATATCTAAATATGATTGTTGATTCTTTTTTATAAGACCCGTTGCTCCTACTATTATTGGAACTGTCTCAGGGTCTTTCTTCCACGCTGCTCTTGTTTCTGCCTGCATGACTTTGTCTCTCTATGTATGCAGGACACTGTAGTCACTGGGTGTGGTGATTTCAATGATCAGTGCTACTTTTGTCTTCTTTTCATGGACCACTATATCTGGTTTTCTAGCATACTTTTCTCTGTATTGGCAAAATATCTAAATATGATTGTAGCCTTTTTTTATAACACCCATTGCTCCTACTACTATTGGAACTATCTGGGTATCCTTCTTCCACATTGCTGTCGTTTCTGCTTGCAAATCCTGATATTTTATAAGTTTGTCTCTCTCTGTACACAGGGCAGTGTAGTCACTGGGTGTGGTGTTTCATTTTCTTGGACCACTATATCCGGTTTTCTAGCATATGTGATTTGAACTGCTGGTAATGGATGATCCCATGTGATGCAGACTTCATCATTTTCTATGATGCCTTGTGGCTCATGTTTCCAGTGTTTTTCAGCCATTTCAATACCATAATGTTTGCACAATCCCTAGTGCAACAGTCTTGCCACATTATTATACCTTTCAGTATACAGTCCTTCTGCCATTAGTATGTCACAACCAGCAACAAGGTGTGTGACTGTTTCCAATTCAGTTTTACAAAACCTGCATTTGTCTGTTTCTCCCACATGTTCAATGGACTTTGTAAATCAGTGTGTACATAGCGCACTCTCTTGGGCAGCCAAATTAACCTTTCATCTCTTGGTTTGAATTCACCTCTTCTTAACCATTCCTGCGTTCGGTTCCGATTAATATGAGGTTCTTCAAGAAGTTTTCTATACTTGCAACTACATTTATGCATTTTCCACATTTCTTGCCTTTTCATCTGGTCCTTCACCTTACATTCTTTCTTTTGTTTTTTAGCACATTCAGTTGCTGCCTGTTTTTTTTTCTATTTCTGGTTTAATTTCCATTCCTGCTTGACGCTAATATGCTTCTGCTAGGTTAAGCAGAGAAGTCATCTTAGATTTATTCTCATGTTTTAAAACTTTCACTACATTTGGGTCTTGTGATGTCAGCAGATGTGTGTGGAGTTCCACAATTGCAGCTCTATACATGTAATCAATTTCAAGGAGGCCCATCCCTCCTACAGAATGGGGAATATATAATCTTGGTATACAATGATTTTTATAGATCATTTGGTAAGCATGATGCATCCTTCTTGTTTTAATATCTAAATCTAGCCAACACGTTTTGGGGCCAATCACTCCAAAACTATAAGTTAGGAAAGGAAGAGCAAATTGGTGTATAGCCTGGATTTTGTTCCTTGTTGTCAACGCTGTTTTCAGGATTAATTTAAGTTTTCTAAAGTATTCCTTACTAAGCTTTATTTGCATTTGTTCATGTTTTACTGATGATCCTTCATCAATTCCCAATTATGTATACACTTCCTCTTGCTCAAGTTCTTTTATATCGAATTGTTGTCCCAAACTGATGTTTTCTTGGTGCTACAGTTTTCCTGCTTTTGCACATTTATCAAGACCAAATGACATTCTAATATCATCTGAAAAAGTTTTGACAACCTGCAGCTGAGTTTTCAGTTCCTCATCTGAAGAGCTATATAGTTTTAAATCATCAACAAAGAGACGATGAGAAGTCTTTAGACTTTGTTGTTTTCTAGGAACCAAATTATAACCATGGCCTAAGCTGTTAAGTAAACAGCTTAATGGGTTAAGGGCAAGGCAGAATAGCAACAGTAACAGAGTCACCCTGGAATATCCCCCTTTGAATTTTTATCCCTGGAATAATAATTTGTCCTTTATCATGGGTTAATTGCAAAGTGGTCTGCCACTGTTTCATGGTCACTGTAATGTATTTAATCGATGTAGGGTGTATCTTATACATTTTTAAGCACTCTTTTATCCATGAATGTGGGATACTATCAAATGCTTTTTGTAGTTAATCCTTACTATACTGAGATTCGTCTCCTTTTTGCAGTTCACCACTATGACATTATTTAGCAACAGATGATCCTTTGTTCCATATGACTTTTTTTTATTGACCTTTTGTTCAACTGCCATAATTGAGTATACGACGTATAAACTGTACATAGGAATTGATGCCGACCGAGTTTATATTCATACTTTTCCTTTATAGTTATCTGCATGTCTTCTAAGTTTTTCTACCTGTGCTAATATCTTTAGTTTTTGATTTGCAATAGCATATGATAGATCCTGGTCTGTTCTGATACCATGCATTGCTTTTACCACATCTAATTTTCTAATTATTTTTATCTGTTCCCTCTTCTATATTCTTTTAATAGTGATACTTCTTGTCTTAATTACATTATAGTTTTCTCTATTCAATGCTTCCATGATGGCATTTTATTTATTTCCTTCCTTTTCCTTACTGGGCTATGTTTTTGTGGTAAGACTTTATCTGTTATTAGTTTAGATGCATAGTAATATATTCCGTTTACTTCTGTTACATCACATGCATTTCTGTTAATATTCTTGATTACTGCATTCATCTCTCTTATCAGACTTTTAACATTTTTGGGTCTTATTTATTTTCTGTAATCTATTTCTTTCATTGATCTTAACATGTCTATTCATCACAGGCGCGGGAACCTGTTGTAGAGAGGGGCAGAGGGTGAGAGGGGCACATAGTGATCTAAAAAGATACCTTTTTTAAAAAAACTATTTACTACCTCAACATAGGTTCATAAGTTCATAGATGTTTACTAGGCTAACAACCACAAGGACCTTTTTAATCCTAACAATGCATCCCAAATCTCTGACAAGTTCTGATACCCTTGATAAGTGTAACCATGGGCCTGGGATATAAACCATTTACAGGTTGCCTGTGTCCATTAGAGACACAGCTGCCAAACCAGGGATGATTTTCTGGTTTCCCATCCAATTGTTCAAGTTTCACTTGAATTGGATTAGGGAGGAACCCTGTTTCACATGGATGAGGAGCCGGTTCCATAGGTGGGGTAGTCTCGGGGATATAGATCCATCTCTCCAGCAGGTCCTATTTATATCACAGGTATATCATAGGTCTTTAGAATGGGTAATTCTGGTACTGTTTGTTTTATGGATATGCAGGAGGTCTATCAAAGTAGGGTCTGACAATGCCCTGTATGCCAGACATAGATCTCCCCTCAAACGCCTGTAGGAGACAGAATACAGGGATAGGGCCTTGAGGCGGTCTGCATAGGACATATTACTTATGTCCTGTACTCTTTTAGTGAGGAACCTCTGTGGACGTTCCAGTTGTTGGATGTGCCTGGTTAGGTACATACCAAAGGGGGCATTATACTCAAGGATAGGTCTGATGAATGCCGAATACAGTGGAACGATGGCTTCCTTGGACTTAGATGCCATACCTTTGTTTATAAGTTGCGCAACAAAGAATGATTTCTTCAATACTATATGTGTGTGTCCCTACATCCCTGATTACTGGGTCAAATCTAAAGGGTGTGTTGTCCATATGATAGTTATCAGGGATGGATGACTTCCCAAAGGATACTATTATGTATTTCTTGAAATTTATTTTTAGTCCATGACTCTGACACCAGTTGTTTGCCTGTGTCAGCCCCTCCTGGAGAACATTTGTGTCAGTGTAAGATTCAATGACAGCTCCTAATTTGCAATAATCTGCAAATTTAGTCAGCGAGAGACCACTGACATTGGCCTTGACTTTTGAGAAGTAAATGCCAAAAAGGAGCAGTCCAAGGATTGATCCCCTGAGAGACTCTACTTGTGACTGGCTTCTTTGTAGAGGTGGACTCCCCAATTCTAACTTCCTGGGTCCTGTCTGTGAGCTGATTAGCTATCCACCGGGTGACATACGGGTTTGTAACTAACCTCTTCAGTTTGTTAACAATGCCCAAGTGGGGTTCACTTAGAAGACATTTTAAGCTTAGCCAATTTCCCTTTTGGTTCTTGAATTAACATTTCCCTGATTAATCTTACCTATCCCATGCCTGATAGTTGTATATTAGCCCTAGTGAGAATAACTGTGATCATACCATAGATAATATGAGGGGACCCATATAAGGGATGCAGCATTTAGGGAACTGCCTCTATCCATTAGTGGCATGAGGGGCAATCCTGGAGTGCATTTTCTATTAGCCATCCTTATATCCAAGTTGCATTTGAATATGGACAGGGATGAGCTTTGTTTTACTTGAATGGATAGTCTGTAACCCCTGCCTCTCCAGCAGCAGCCCCCTCCCCAATCACTCCAGTGTTCCGTTACATGAATATTTCTCCTCAGTTACCATAAACACTGTTCAAATTTGCCAATGTGCATACTGTTTTCTTATTTACTTCTACAATGATTACAGAAATTGAAATAAAATAGCACAAGCAGTGAGCCATTTGCTAAACAAACAATACAGTCTTGCAATGAAAACAGACTTGACATGAGCAGTAAACTTCTCTGCCCTTAAAACTCACATTCATTGAAATGGCATGAAAACCCACATTCATTTTGCATCTGGCCAGGACAAAGCTTACCTCTGGGCTGTTTTAAACCATAGGCTCCTTACACATTTTTAGGGCCATGCATACATGTATGCATTCTTTGACTCACCTTCCTGATTGTATTAAATTATATTCCTTGTATAACACAGCACCACTTATTAGAATGTGTTTTAAATTTGAGGAGTTTCATTCTGGGTGTCATTTGCAACCAATATATGTAGGAAGTCTGACAATATTCAGTTTATTATGACAAAACATGTCTGTAACATCTGAATTCATCTGTAAAATCTAAATGGATTTGAAATTGAATATCTAAAAATCAAACTGATGAATTTTTTACAAAATGCTACCAATTTGCTGTCATATGAATAAAGAAAATCGGGTAAGATAATGAAATCTGGGTTCCCTTGGAAAGGAAACAGAGACACACTTTTGTGTAATTTCTCCAGTTTGAGCAAGCAAAGGAATATAACATTATGTAGTGAGTGCTATAGTGGACATTTACTAACAGAAAGAAAAACAACTTTAGTTGCTTACTATGGGGGCATACAAGGAAGAAAGAGACAAAGATATCTTTGAAGGAAAATGCAGAATAAAGGAAATTACTTAAAAAATAATTTAGCTCATTGCAATAACAAATCCCTACTGTAAAGAACTGACATGAAAAATAGACACAAAAAATAAAACTTTAGGGCAAGATGAAGAAAGCAAACTTCTACATACACACACAGTTTGCAAAGTGCTTACAAGTTCCTTTGTTCAATGCCTACAGAGCCTAATCAGTCATCAAGGTCAGACATTATGAAATCTCTTTCCTTCAAATAAAAAGTTCCTTTGTTAACAGTGGCATGTTGGAGCAAATACTTTTTTGAAGAAGAAGTTCAAGAATGAGAAGAGACAATTTATTCTCAAACATTGTGGCATATGGACAAGGATTCTGGCCACTCATCATGACAAATAGCAAGACTGAAAGGTTTCTCTCACCTCCAAAGTGTAAGATACTTTTGAAGAAGCAATTAAAAAACCGTGAAAATATTAAAATACCTCTACAGAAACTGTTGTGTGAATACCTGCTTCATTCAGGCATCCCAGAAATAGTAATAAAAAAACAAACAAAAACATTTTAACCTTATGTCCAGCACTAGCAAGTATAGCTGGCATGCATACAAAACATCTTACTTCAGTTTATCAGCTCACAGGAGAACTAAGGCATAAAATATTTCTTTACAAAATCCAGAGACAGAGCAAGGCAGTATTCAGTTAAACTATTCCATTTCTTAGGCATCATTTTGTTTCTTTAGTATATATGCCTCCAGTTTGGTTCAAAATAAAATTAAATGGTACACAACTCATTAGATCTACACACACTTTTATGTTGTAAATCTGTCAGTGGAAATACTTTTGAGCTCTTGTCCAGCAAAAGAAGAGTTTCAAGTGTCAGACAAGACATTTTTAAAGTACAAACAGTTCTAATGTTGCTGCTAAGTCTGAGTTCCTCATCAAAAGATTGCCAGTTTCCTAAATAAAGTAGTTGAATTTTCAAAAATGGTCAGTATAAATTTTATTTGAAGACATTGAATACTGCCTAATTATCATACACTGAATACTTAAAAACTCGGTCTACCTTCAGCGTGTCTTCTGGAATCACATCTGTAACAGGTACATTGAAGTCTTCAAGACAATCCTCCCAGCAGCAGCATACAAGACAACGATTCCTGCAGTAGCATACAAGACAACGATCCCTGCAGTAGCATAACAGACAACGATCCCTGCAGTAGCATAACAGACAATGATCCCTGCAGCACCATACAAGACAACGATCCCTGCAGTAGTATAACAGACAACGATCCCTGCAGCAGCATACAAGACAATGATCCCTGCAGTAGTATAACAGACAACGATCCCTGCAGCAGCATACAAGACAATGATCCCTGCCGTAGCATAACAGACATGATCCCTGCAACAGCATACAAGACAATGATCCCTGCAGCAGCATACAAGACAATGATCCCTGCAGTAGCATAACAGACAATGATCCCTGCAACAGCATACAAGACAACGATCCCTGCAGTAGAATAATAGACAACGATCCCTGCAGTAGCATAATAGACAACATTCCCTGAAGCAGCAGCATATATCCTTACCTGAAAGCTGTGTCTGACCAGAAGCATGATCCCTAAAGCAGCAGCATATATCCAAAACACCCTGTCTTTGCCTACCTGAAACATTCTTCAGGCAACGGAATTTCGCACTTAAGTTGTGTTTGGCATAAATATGCATGCATGGCTTCTAGTCCTTTTTTTCTCTGCCCACGGGAACTAGACAAAAGTGGGGACTACAGAAAAAGTGCAGGGGACTAGACAAGACAAAGTGCCCACGGGGACTAAACAAAAAGTGCAAGGAACTAAACAAGACAAAAAGTGCCCACAGGAGTAGACAAGACAAAAAGTGGTTCCGGCACCCATGCTATTCATCTTCATTAACTCAAGCAACTCTTCCCTTAGATCATTTTTTGTAATCCAAGAGCACATTCTTTGCTTTCTGGTTCATAGGTTCATAGGTTCATACTAGGCTATCTGCCCAAGGGCATTTATAAGCCTAGCCCATAGTTATGTGGCTTTTGCCACCCCTTTAGTTTGAATAAAACTATGCCTATTATTTTGCTGTGCCTCTGTCAAGCAGTGACACTGAAGTAATCCCTGGGGTATATCTGCGATCCCCCATCCATTGGTCAAGATTCCTCTTGAACAAGGCCAGCGAGGTGCTCTGCCTCACATGTACCGGGATTTTGTTCCACAGCATAGGGAGTCTCTGGGTGATGAATCTGTCCCTCCAGCATGTTCTATTATAACCGTGTCAAGGTTTAAGTCTCCCGCCCTTGTGGTTCTGAGGGATCTAGATTTTTTGAGGTGAAGCATATCATGCAGGCATTTTACAGAAAGTCCCAGAATGTCTTTCTGTGACATATCCTTTTCAGCTGCATCCTGAGTCATCTGCTGCTCTTTCATATGGGAACTCATTAACCCATCAATACTCAACACTGTCTGCATCAGGGTTGCACTGTTTCCTGCTACTTCCCTTGCTGTGCAATGCCACCTGAACTTTTATTCTGGTTTTCTACTGAAGACTTCAGAGCATCATCATCATGTGGTAAGTCATCAAATACTTCCCAATCCACTTGTTTCTCCTTAGTTTGGGGACTCATTGCCCCATCATGTTGTGACATTACCCGAGTTAGATTTTCTACACTAAATCCTTCACTTTGCAGGTAATGCATAACTTTAGTTTCTATTTCTTTACTTCTCCATTGCTATCATATTTTCAAATATTCCCCTTTGTCTGTATTTCTCTTTAAATAGCATTGGTGCTACTTTTTTGTACTGATTAGTTTTGTTCTCTCCTTTACATAAATATTGTATCATATCAGATCTCTTTTTCTTTCCCATGTCCATATTTCTTCTTCAGATGTCTTCTGCTCCACCCATTTCTTCTTATTTTGGGGATGCATTGCTCCATTGTGCTGTCAGATTACCTGTACTATACTTTCCACACTAAATTATTCACTTTGCGGGTATTCCATAACTCCAGTTTCTATTTGTTTAACATCTACCTTACTAATCCTCTGTTCTAGGCTCCCCCTTTGTGTCTTTATTTTTTGCATTGTGAAATTTTACATATTTGAGGTGCCTTTGCCTGTATTTCCCTGCAAATAATCTTTGGAGTTCCTTTTTTTTGTATTGATTAGTTTGGCTATCTCATTTGCATAAATAATGTACCATTACTGAACTCTTTTTCTTTGTCATGTTCACATTGCTTTTTTATAGCTTTCAAAAAACAGTGGGTTTTGTTCCTTGTGTTCTCATTTCCCATCACATCTTTTCCCAGGTGGCCCAAAGTAACTTTGTATAATGTTTTTCATGAATCTGTTGATTAATGAATGCAAACTTGCATTTGAAAATTTGATAGTTTTTCTTGTGCAAGTATTTTTTCCTCTATTTTCCTTTGTAATTTTGCCAAATATCTTCTGACAGTTCTGGGGATCTTTGCATAATAGTAATAATACATAATGTCTTCCTTTTTTGTGTGTTTTTGAGGACTACTGCTTACTTCTATGACATGGGAGGACATCCTCCCCTGAGCATGGCGTAATCCCATTGTGGGAATGTTTCCTTGTCATGTGAATTCTACACTGCCATGTTTGTTCCAGTCCTGGCACACCAGGATTAGGCACTCTTTTATCCTGGGACATGTGCACCCAGCTGCATTTTTATTTTTTAACCTACCTCTTTCCATGATATTTGCTACTTAAGATAGTCTATATAGCAATGTCTTCTTGGTGAGATTTTGTGAAATCAGGGTCCACCATGTGAATTTACACACCAAGACTTGGTTATGAATTAATTTCCAAAAATACTTCTCTCCTTTTCTTGCTGATTTCATCATCTCTCCATTCTGACCCTTTTCTATTGTGTAGTATATTTCAATAACTATTTAATTTTATTTGTTCATGCTTGGTTCTTATAGATTTATAACGCAGTGTAGAAGTCATAAAGAAATGTACACCCTCAGTTATGAGAATAAATAAATGAAATGTTTTCAAAGTAATGTTATGAAAAACAACTTAAATCATGTCAATCGTACTTTGTAGTATTTGTCAGTAAAATGTCCTGCATAACATCAAAAGCCAGGAAGAATGAATATTCTTCCCTGTAACATCTTCTGCTTTTAGAAATATAGTTCTGATTTCCAGATCAAGTAATACACATCATCAGCCTTGCATAATGTAAAATCTGTTTTGAATCAAAGTTGTATTTCTCATATATTTATATGCATGGTAGTTAGTTCATGTAAATCATATATCATGGTTTTATACCACTTGCATTTTCTCACAGCATAATTTTCAATTATTCTTTCTGTTTATACCTGAAACCTTTCCACAAAACACAAAATACTTCTAAAAAAATTTAAATCAGAACTGCCTAGAACAGAGGAATCGCACAGGCATGATGTTCTGAAACTCCTAGCAATTGCTCGAGAACATGACATGCATCCCTTGATTTGCTAAACTTGCTATTAGAATTATTGATCATGCCTTCTTTTTTGTAAAAAAATAAATAAATAAAAAACTGCTGATGTAGTAGCATTACTTGAGCAAGGCAAATTATCAACACACTTGTATATGACACAAGTTCAAACTCTACGGTGCAAGTATATGTATCATGTACTAATTCAGAGATTGCTACACTTCAGAGAATTTCTATTAGTCCAATGTCATGCAATCTCAGGGCTAGCATATATAACTAGCAGCAGTGTAAAGGTGAAGGCCCCCATAACAGTCATGATGGAGGGCAAAAAGCTCCCTGCATGAAATAGTTTGATATTGTTGTAACAAGTTTAAATGTTCTCAGTTTTGTTTAAAAAGGTACATATCCGTGTTCATATTTTAATGCTGTACAGTGTTGACCTTTAGATCTGCAGCCAATATTACTCCACATAGGTTTTGGAAGGTTCTTCAATTAACTAAACTACAATGGCATTGCTAATCCATTAAAATAAACTAACTATAGTAAGATTTAATTATCAAAATCAAAAAAAAGCGGTAGTGTCGGCTCAAACCAAAACTGAAAAAAAAAAAGTAGTACCACAAAAGGAAATAGAATAGTGAAAATGAAGAGAACCTTAACTGAACAAACCCCAAAAAAATCCAAACTTCCTCTTCAATCCTTGCGCTGATACAAGATGTAGACCAGTAAAACCTTCCCTGGATGAACATTTCCACACTTCAAAGTAGAAATCTCACACACTAACTAGCAATGTGGAGCAATATATAGAATAAAGAATAAAGAATATATTTCTTTTGCTGGTGTGATACCACAAGCTCGGGGGTTATTTTTGATTCATTTTAATTAATGTTATACAATTTATACAGATTTTGCTTTGTCTTGTAGTTGGCAAGTCAATATACACATGAACAAACAGTGAGGCAGATAAAGTTAAGGATTATTCTTCCATATCTTGACTCAAACATCACATGTTTTCTTCTGACTTTTCAGTGGACTTTTCCTATAATCTTTAAGGTATCTTCTCTAGAATACTTTGTTTAGAATTCTCAGAATCCAGTTTTATAATGAAAGTCTTTTTCAGTACCTTGCAAAATAATTCAGTCATATTATGAAAGGTTTCAGATTTGATCTCATTTTTACCACTGCAGCTAACTCACTTTGCTGGACAAACAGTATTCTGTTTTAGCCTGTAGTATCTTTACTATTGCCCGTATTTTCCTCCATTCCTTCTTTCTTTTAATAACTTCTTGGACTTCTGCATTCACCAGCATCTTTCTTCATGTACCTTGTTTGCATACTTTGCTCAATAAATATTGCTCATTTCCCATCTTGCTTTCTACTACTCTAAGTGTTTAATCGCACTCGCCGGCTGTTTCATGCAGTGTTACCAGAGTTTGATACCTCTGTACTGCGAACAGTTCTGAATGTCTCCCATGTTCTTGTATACTGATACTAGAGTGCTTATTCTCCTGTCATATGGGATACACTTTTCTCTCTATACTGCCATCTCTCCCCTAACATCTCAATCATATCTGCTTTGACCTCTTCTTAGCCTGCTCTTTTCCTGGGCTTAAGTTTTGTTAGTGCTGTTGTTACCTCTTCTAGGATGGATACTTATTCCTCTTTTATGTTAGACAGCATCTGCGCCAATAAAACTTTTGAAGGGTTTTGTTCATCCAGAATCTGCTAAAAGTATTCCCTTAATCTGCTATGTTTTACCACAAGACCCCGCCCTGTAGTTTTGTGCAGGAATGGGCATGGCCAGAGCGATTGACATGCCTAGTTTCTATGATGTACTATACAAATGATGCATGATTGACATAGCATGCAGATTTTTCTGTGATATCAAGAATATTTATGGTCTAATCATGGTTTAACCCTTTTGCTCAAAATAGTGCAATCTCAGACTTGGTATATTTAAGTAGCAGGGGCTGCAGGGGAGCTTCCCTCCTGCAAAAAGTGAGGAGGGACAAAGTAATATTTTACCATAAATAAGACCATTATAAGAGCATGTGCTGGGTCTTGGGCAGGGTTTGGCCAGACCCTGCTTCTGTGCACGGGGTGCTGTTGTAAAACAATGCTCCTTAATCTGCCTTTGATGTCTTGTGAAATGGTGAACAGGTTGTGTCTGAAATCCCTTATGAAAGGATGTCTGATGACTCTCTTTTTTTTTAATCATTTTGTCTTTGCCCAATAGAGTTTCTTTGCATCACATGTTGATTCACTTCCCAGAAGTTGATAGAGAGCATCTAATGCATCTGCTTTCTTAACCCCATTGTTTGTCAACCAGTATTCCCTCTTAGCCTTGTCTCTCTCTTCCATTGCCCATATTTTCCGGCATGCCATCTTTTTTTGATAACTTCCCAGACTTCTACATTCCACCAAGAGCATTCCCTTATGTACCTTATTTCCATACCTGGCTCAGCCACATATCTGTTTAGTAGTCCACATACATTCTGTTTTGATATGCTGCCACTTGTCATCAGTTAGAACCCTGAGCATGTCTAATTCTCATATCCTGCTCTGTTTGTCTCAGTATGAGCATTCAGGTCCCCTGGTATCAAGATAAACTCATGTTATTCTACTTAGTAGGTCCTGCAACTGCTGCATGAATGCACTCTTTTCCTCAGTATCACAACCCTGCTATGGGGCACAGGCTGAGATTATGAATACAGACTTACTATTACATTGGGGTCTGACTGACATGATTCTGTCATTACTTCTGATGGCATCCTTCACTGCCTTCTGAATTCTCTCTCTCACCACAATTCCCATACCATCTCTAGCCTGTCCTCTCCCTGTGTAGCATTCACTGGATCTCAAGCCAGCACCACCCTTCATCTTGTCTCCTGGATATGGAAGATGCTCACCTCCTCCTCCTCACCATTGTATCATTCACTTCTAAGTCCTATCAATGAACCTATACTGAGTGCAGTAATCTTTAGTTTATATTTGGAAGGTTGATTTTTTTTTTATATCCAGCTTTCATTCAACATAGTTATTACAGATAACATAAGCTGGTCAAGTGGACACCAGCCAGCCAATGGCTTATTGACTCAGGACTGATGTGCTTTATAGTGATCACATACTGTCACACACTGACCAACAGAGGCACATAGATTCCTCCTAAAGTCAACATGGGTTTCTGGTATAGGATGGAGTAGGCCTGGTCCTCACCTCACTTATCACCACTCATTCCCATTCATTGGTGACATTAGCCAACATGGCCAATCACCTAGAGTTAATTTTGCACCACTGAGTGGATAACCTTGATGCAGTGCTTAGCCTGTGAACCATGTTCCATTATCTGAAGGATACTGAGCACCACAGCAGATGTCTAAAGCTGTTGGTCTATACAACCGATGTGAGTATCTGGTCCTTTAATAGCTGAAGCTCCAGTTACTAGTATATAATTTCTGAGCTGATCTGAAGAATCTCTCACCTCTAATTTTGTAATATCTCTCTTTCAGTTGTTACAAAAGAGTACTATTAATTGCTATTAGTCCTATTCAAATCATAGTTTTCACCACTAACATCATCTACTTCCACAGCCTGAGCCATGCTGTTATCTTTATTTCTTTCAGCAATGTTCTTAAATCCTTCAGAGTTCAATTTATATTTCTTCCTTTTGGCACCCCACTTTCTCCTACATTCTCTGTTGGAACAATAATGTCACTTACTTTAGATCAAATTATAGCATTCCCTGCAATCTAAGTATTGCATGTCAAAGTAGTGTCATAGTCAAAGGTAGTTACAAGGCTTGCAGTTCATGAGGCCATTGATGAGTTTAGCCCAATAGCCCCTGAGCATTGTCTAGTTGTTTGACTTGCTCAAGGTCACACAGTAGGCAAATGAAGGTTGAAGGAATCAAACCCAGGACCACAGGAAGTAGATCATTTACAGTTTATAGCTTTAATCCTCTGCTCTAACTTTTGTTTAGTATATTTTCTCTGCTACTTCTCATCCAGAAGGAAGGTCATTCCCAAAGTAGGACCTAATCTATGAGTTGCAAAGGTAAAAACTTGAACAAATTCAATGTATTTCATAATATAATGGAATTCTTGGGCAAGGATCACTGATTCATAATTGACTCAAATATTGAAGTCATCAGCAGATGAATAAGATATGCACATGCATATGTGCTATAAAGTTTAAAAATATCGGAGTGATCCTTTCTGGCAGAGGACACTTTCTTTCCTACATGTGTTCTATTTCCACTTTCCCTAATATTATTTGTCTTACCAGCCCAGTCATTAATATATGTAACAACAGTTTCCCACAAGTGCAATCTTACTCAGCAAGTCTAAATTTACAATAAATAAAAGAAAGCAAATAATTTTCCTTCTGACAAGAAGAAAAAAACAAGTCCCCAATGTTCATGTTGTTGTTGTTGTCTTTAGGCTTTTCCGGTTAGGGGTCACCACAGCGACCAGCTGGCAGTAGATTTTCACGAATGCCGAGATGGCAGCTTGATGTCCAACCTTCAAGGAAGGCATGTCCATTTACACATGTCTTTCGAACGCACACCCAACCGTGGGGAGGACAGGCAGACTCCTCACAGAAGGCACTCCCCGCACTCCAGCTGTGAACTGAACAGGAGAACCTCTTGCTGTGAGGCAACGCTACCGCTGCACAAGTCCTCAATGTACATGTTACCTTTATATATACATAGCATTGATTACCTTGGATAACATACTTATGTTTCAGCAAATCCTTAATGCCATACTCATTTAAAGAATCCATTTAACAGTGGCAAACAAAATAAAGATTATATATATATATATATATATATATATATATATATATATATATATATATATATCTATGGATTCCTATTACAAGAACGAAAGTTCACTACTTCAAGCTTGTAACAGGAAGTCTTACTTCTGCGAAAGTTCACTTTAACGAAAGTGAACTTTCGCGTAAGTGCACTTCACTGAAAGCACTGCAGCACAGTGGAGGACATAAAAAACAAGCTATGTCCTCCACTATGGTGCGATAGTCACGGAATGTAGGGTTAGGGTACGGGTTAGGGTAAGGGGATAGTTAGTAAAGCTATCCCCTTACCCTAACCCTAAGGTTCGTGACTATCGCACCATAGTGGAGGACACTGCTATGTCCTTCACTGCGCTGCGGTCATCACGGACCTTAGGGTTAGGGCACGGGTCATAGCCCTATGGGCTATCCCCTTACTATGACCTGTGCCCTAACCCTAAGGTCCGTGAGGACTGCACAGAAGTTCAGTACAACACCTGTTTGTTGTACTGATGCACTTTCGATTAAGTGCACTTTCGCTGCAGTGAGCATTCCATGCACTATTTCGAATTAGTGAAAATTCAATCTAGTGTATGGAATCCATATATATATATATATATATATATATATATATATATATATATATATATATATATATATATATAAATCAATAATCATGGAATTCACAGAAATTAAAATTTAATTTAAGTCAAAATTTGAGAAGAAATCACCGAAAATATATACAAAGCAATAGTAAATAAAGATGATTAAACAATTCACCATATATTTGCCAGTAACTTTTTCCTTTTCTCCATTTCAGTTCTTCAGAGAGGATAGCGATGATGCCTTGGTTTCCATTGTCAATTACTATAATAGGTCACTTTCTAGATAATTTACTTTCTATCCCTAAGTTGTGTTCATTCAGAATTTACTAGGAACATGAGCCGTTGTTTGATTTTTGATATTCACTTCCTATGACAGAAACAGTGCAGATTGGAGAATCATTCATGAGCTGGGTCTGTGAAATAGCAAACATGACTTGGATGAGCTTTATGGTAGATACCTGGCAGAGATTTCTCATAAGAAAGCAACATCCATATCTAAAGAGCTCTTAACAGTGGCTAATTGACCAGTCACACTCAACTTTATAGGAGAAATATTGTGTAACCCCAGCCTGTCTAAAGTGCTTTTTCTGTTTTACATATGAGACAGCTACTCATTTTTTGATGAACAAGACTGCTGTTATCTGATCAAGTCTGCTGCCTAGGTACCCATGGAGGAGTTTCACCTTCCCCATACCACTTTTCTTGGATGGTGTTTCATATTCTTGATTATGATAATGTGACCAATGGCCAACAGGCTGGACCCTTGTCCATTGAGACTTGGTCTGGCCAGTCTTGATGTGTTTGTTCAATGCTACTTCAGATCATACTTTCTTCATTCAGGCTTGGGAGTTTTACATCAGCCTTCAAAGTGGCATTTGCCAGCTGAACCCCTGGACAGCTACCTCCCAATGTCTAGCCTTCCTTCATTTTATCAGTAAGGTAACTGACAAGGTCTTGTATAAACATCGGAGACTTATCTAATAGTCAAATGGCTCATGGAACTTTTCTGACTGCATTTCACACTTGACATAGTATGGATTCTGGTTTTGTTTGAGTGGTCAGTGATCTCTCAATGGGTTCTGAATAGTGGCATCATTCAGAGCTGGTCTTACTGAATCTGTCTGGGCAGCACTTGATATCACAAGCCGTGATATTTTGATAGAACATCTATGTACCTGATGTGGTGTCTCTTCCACAGTGCTGACATGGTTTAGGTCTTACCCCTTTGGCTGTATTCAGAATGTTTCTTCTGGTTTCAACATTTCTTCTCTCTACCCCTTGAGTATGCAGTATCACAGGGCTCAAGCTTAAACATATTATTGCTTATGGTCTATATTCTTTAGTTGGGAGATCTTATTAGGTAGAGTGCTTTAGCACACTACAGTTATATTGACAACATCTAGCTTTGCATCCCCTTTTCATGGGATGATATGCAAGTATATACTTTCTTGATGATAATCTTGGTATTATTCATTTTTGGTTTAGTTTAACCTCAAGAACTCTAAAATGGGTTAAAATATAACTGTGCTAAAACTAAGGCCACAACAGATCATGCAACCTTAAGGAAACCTTCTGACCCTTAACTCTCTAACTATATCACTTAAAGTGGTAATAAGCTCAAAGCTGTTGACAAATTATATAGATTAGGTGTATTCCTGGTTTTTAAACTAACACTTTAGGGCATAATACCTGTCTGCTTAAAATCATCTTGCACACGCATACTAAATATCTCCAGGGTTAAGCATCTTCTACCTCAGGCTGACCTTTCAGTCATTGTTCATTCCTTGAGCCCAACTGAATTTGACTATTGTAATGCCTGTAGCTCTGACTTCTTTATAGTGAGTTAAACTTTCTACAGATGTTGAAGAACTTGTTAGTATGCCACTAACTGAAAAATATAATTACCAACATATTACGCCTGTTTTGCATAGCTACATTGGCTTCTAGTTTGGGAAAGAATCATGTGCAATGTCTTAATTTCAAATTGTCTATCAAACTTGAAGAAGTGGGTCATGTTATATGTTTCCCTGCTTGGGGTTGTGCTCAGAAGGGTTGCTGGTAACCACCACAGGTGCACTGAGACACTTCCAGTACTCATTCATTTAACTTACTATCTCGGTAGCTCTTGGAGTGTCCTTCCTTCATGGACTTCAGCAAGCCTTTTAAAACCTTTTTATCTGAAATAGTCTTTGACAGTATGGTTATCCTGTAGTTTACATTATCTTACTAAAATGCATTTACAACTTTTACTTGTATTTTTATGTGGTTCTTATTGTGCTAATTGTATTTATTATATTTGCTACTATTTTGTTTGTGTTTTGTGTTAACACATCTAAATAAAGTTGAAGTCTCATTTTGACTCTGTCATTCTTTTAAACTTTATGTCATATTTTAACTTTATTTTCAACTATGGGTTTAATCTTACACAACTGCATGCTGTTAGACTGCAGACTCATAATGTTACTCATTATGCACACACCCAGTGCTTTATCTAAAGTCACATTTGAGTCTCTTATTAGCCTATGACTTTTTATAATTTTAAAATCTTGTTGAAAATTCTTTTTGTAGATAATGGATCATGTAGTCCACCAAACAGACCGACCTTAGCCCTGCTCTTTTGTTCACATACATAAGCATCTGCACTACCAGCCAAATTGCAGAACAAAATTGCCAGACTAATGTTAGATTTGTTTTGGCTCTCAGTCTGTTTTAAATTATTTCTATACTATAACTTGTTTCCCCTTCCTCCTAGAGTTAAAATGGATTAAGTACTTTGCTGGCATCCTCTGTGCGACATGTAGATATGTTACATGGTGAGCCTTCTACAGGTTCCTTCAGTTCCGGTCACTGTGAGATATATACCTCTAACTTCTGGATATAAAACTTCCTGTTTTTCGATAACTGCCATCTTGTGCAAGAGATTTCACAAGTTATGGGATTGTAAAGGAGAGCAATATGATGGCATGTTTTAATGTGAAAAAAGTATGAGACCTTGATTTATTAATTATACAAAATATAATAAGAAAAGAATAATGATTTTAAATAAGAGTGAGACTATTAATGCAAACTCTGATAGCCAATAGCATGTCATTGGACAGGTATTATGCATGGTATGATTCTGTTAAAATAAACTCGACTGGTATCTTCTGTAAGGCTATAGAAATAATCATTATGGAACAAACAAAGAGGAATATAGGTGAACTATAGACTTTCAACCTGAGCCAGTTTGGATTCACCAGGGGCAAATCCTGACTACTTAACCTGGTTGATTTCTTCAAAATCTTCACTTAGGCAATGAATGAGGGCAAATAAGAGCACATTTGTCTATGGAGTCCTTCCAAAGGTGTTCAATGCCATCCAACACTCAGCCATCATAAATAAACTTACCCAGCTAAATGTTAACCCCTGTAGATCTCACTGGATAGCAAACTGAGTCACATAAGAAGTAAGGCTCGGTAGCTCTACATCCTCCAAAAGACCTGTCACTAGTGGAGTGCCCCATAATTCAGTCCACGGGCCATTTGGCATTTACTTCTTGGAGATCAAAGCTAGTGTTAAAAGATTGTGGCAGATCGTTTTTCCAGATGACTTCAAATGTGCTGCCATCATAAACTCCTTAGAGGACATGAGGATCCTACAAAAGGACCTGCCTCAAACAAATAGTGTCAAAGCCAATACTGAACCTAAATGCTAAGATATGTATAATCATATCCTCCAGCAAGCAAGACTGCTTTTGTAGCTATCACCTTGTCTACAATCCCCTGAAAACTGTTCCCTTCCTTAGGGATCTAAGGACCTCTTTTGACAATAAACTGCCCTTTGATCACCATATATCCACTATTGTATGGAATTCCTTTTTTATTGCACAGCTTATATCAAAGGGTATGGCGTTCAGATCCAGGGACAAAATTATTACTTGGCACTTGGTACACATTTGGCTGATCATTGATTAAAATGCCCCTTTTGGTAAGTACCTGTCCAAACAGTTGTCATAGATGGAATGACCACAATACTTCACTAAAAATCAGGGATCTAAATTAAAAACATGGCACAGAAAGTCTCAAAGCTTTGTTTCTCTTCTTGTCATCATGCAGGCTACTGAGAGTTGATGTCTGTCTCCTATATACAACCTCAACAAACCCTGTTCTGTCAGACCTATTACACATTCAGAAGTCAATGTTGTATAAACTTACACTCAAGGGACCTCAATCTCTTTTGCAAGATTAACAGAACCTGCTGAGAAGATGTATATGTATCAGAGAATACCACCACTGCAGAACCTTCCTCCCCTCTACATAAAATAGAGTACGTCATCTTACTATATTTAAATGTAACTTAAATGAAGGGATGGGTTTAGCACCTGTGCCCGTCATGGACAGGGGAAACATGTAAGTACCAAGCATATACTTGTGCAGCACATTTTTGGAGATTCATTTTGCAAAATATGATGGCTAATTACCATGGGAATGCAGGGCTAGCCTTCTTAAGATCTTCACAGATCAAAAGCCTAGTAAGTAGCTATGACCCTCTGAAACTATATAGAAGAAAAAGGTATCTTCTTCCACTCTGAATGGCTCCTCTGCCTCAGTATTAATTTCTGATAGGAACTAAAATACTAGTAAGAAACTTATAAGTATGGCGAGGAACAGGGGCATGACATGGGCACTGGTATTCTCTGTGCTGAAGTCTTTATTCATCTTCCAACTACTGGCTGAACAAATGGTATTCATTCCATTACAATTATGGAGAACACTAAAGATACAGACCAATGTTTACTAAAAGGTTTGTCTAATGGCCTAACAAATGAATATATTGAAATAATAATAGTCTTTAAAAACAAACAAGTAAAATATGTATCACAGTAATAAAAGCTTATAAAAATACATTTTATTTGTACTTATCTATATATTTATTTATTATTTGTGACTAAGATAATGAGCAGAGCGATGAAGGACCTGCTCTTTCCCAGAAGAGACATCAAAGCCACTCTTGTTTGGTCTCACATATTTGCCATAAAAGTCCCCAACAAAGCAGCTATCAACCTTACCAATACTTTACTCCACTTACAAAAGAAATTCTTTCCCTTAGTTCAAAGGCTACTTCAATCTCATAAAATAAATGAATATCTAACAAACTCAAACACCTCCTCAAAATGTTTAATGAAGCACAGCACAGTTGGAAATGCAACTCTTCCACTGAATCTCAAACCAAATATATCTCTATATGCAGTTTAGCCAAGCAATCCATAGGGAGACACAAACACAACTACCATAGCAAACAAATCACACAATTAGCTAAACCCAAATCCCTGTGGAGAGAGCTCAGTCTGATGACTGGTAGAAAATCTCACCACAACTCCACTTGCCTGATCCCTTCTCACATCACCACAAAAAATCTCACTTGTGCTGACTTCCTCATTGAATTCAGCATCCTGTTTCACATCAGCAACTACACAGACCCACACACCCATCCTCTCCACCTCTTTACATAGGTTCATAGGTTGGTATTAGGCTATCGGCCCTAGGGCCTATACAAGCCTAGCCATAACAATTCCCTGGCTATTTCTTCCCACAGTATTTACTTCCCTGGACCCCTGTCTAGCAGGGCAACTGATGTGATCCCCAGGGCGAATTTCCTATCTCACATCCAATCATCAAGGTTCCTTTGGAAGAGGGCCAAAGAGGCGCTCTGCTTAACATGTATGGGCAGTCTATTCCAGAGTCTGGGAAGTCTCTGGCTCAGGAACCTATCCCTCCAGCATGTTTTGTTCATTGTGATGATAAGGTTTAGATCCCTGGAGCATGTGTCTCTAATGGATTGGGATTTCTTTAAGTGTAGCATGTCCAACAGCTCTGGGTTTGACATGGCCTTGTATGTTAAGCAGAGATCGCCTCTGAGTAGATGATATGCGAAAGAGTATAGGTGGAGTATTTTTAGCCAGTCAGCATAGGGCATCTGCTTTAGGCCTGTGATTCTTTTAGTGAGGTATTTCTGTGGCCTTTCCAGTTGTTGCAGATGCCTTGAGAGGTACATACCAAATAGGGCATTGTATTCTATAATGGGTCTAATGAGGGATGAGTACAGTGGGACAATGACCTCCTTTTTTCTGGATGAAAAGCCCTTAGTGATGAGGTGTGCCACATAGAAGGATTTATTGACTGTTGTGGTGATGTGCTTATCGAAGGTGAGACCACTGTCCACTTGTGTCCTTAAGTCTCTTATCACACTTTTGGTGTTTAGTGCACTACCACCTATGAGGTAATTCATGGGTACATGTTTTTTTCCCAAAGGGGTAACTATACATTTCTTGGCATTGAGCTTGAGTCCATGGTGTTGGCACCAAGCACCTGTTTCTGTAAGGCCCTTTTCTAGAATATCCACATCATTTGGGGATTCAATAGTGGCTCCCAGTTTGCAGTCATCTGCGAATTTTGTTAGACATTCAGCTATTCCACTTCAAAAAGATTAAAACGAAAGGCACAGGAACACAATTAGACCAAATTCAAATATATCCCCCCTCCAGATTCAGATAGCCTAGTCCCCAGGTTCATTCACCTCTACAGCTGTTTGCACTTTTTACCTTTTTATGTCCTATCCACCCATTCACATATATAAGCTCTGCTTAACCAATACAATTATGGCCCAGATATTGAAATATATAGTAATTCCTATTACAAAACAACCCAGCCTAACAACTATTTCACAATACTATCCTATCTCAGTACTTCTCATCTTAGGTAAAACACTAGTAGAAAATTATCCACAACCAAATTACTGCATACTTACAACAATACCATCTTCTTTCCTGAAAGTAACATGGATTCTGATCCGGACACAGCACCATAGCAGCTCTGTACTCCCTCACTGATGACATCCTAGCTAACATGGACAAAGGCAACTTGGCAGGAGCAGTCTTCATTGACCTCACAAAAGCCTTTCATCTAGTTGACCATAACTTATCGGTTGGCAAACTACATGAAATACTACATCTTTCAAATACCTTGGCATTTGGCTGGACCTCTCTCAACTTTCAGCTACACATTCAAAACCCAAACAAAAAGATCAAAACACTACTATTCTGGCCAAACAAATTATCATCTTACCTGGCCAAGCCAGAAAGAGCAACCTCAGGCAAAGGAATAATTATTACATAAGCTTGAATATGGACTACCCATAATAGTGACACCCTTAAAAAAAAACACCTTCTTGTAGAACATCTCCAATAAAACCTACCAGTTCATTACTAACTCCACCAAAAGAACATCATTGCCTAATGCTCACCAAAGTCAAATGGCCTCTATACATTTAATAGCTAACCACCTGCTAGGATCACTTTTTCACAAAACACTTTCTCTAGACACATCTTCTCCTCTAACTCAGAAATTCTTCACCAGACCCCCCCCCCCAATATAACCTTAGAAATATCTGTCAGTCTGAAGCCACCGTACAACCCCCAAAAAACAAACTTCACTACACTAACCACACATTCTCCATCCTAACACCTATGGGACTCCATTCACCTCACAATCAGAGACACCAAACAGTACTCTGCCTTCAGATACCAGCTCAAGGAACATCTTTTCACCCAAGCACACTGCAGTTGCATTCTAACAAGTCAAATTACATAAACCCAGCAGTTCTCTCATGCCCATTTATCCCTGCATCTTCATTCTTTCTTTCCTCCTATAACCCCTTCTTATTTCACTCATGCTACCTACTTCTTCCCCTGACCTATAGTCATTCTATCTCTACTCTTCCAAAATACTAGAGAAATGCATCCATTCCAAATTTGTATCCCATCCTCACAATAACAATCTCCTCTCCAATACTAAGCATGGTTTCTGACCTCACCACAGCACTGATACTGCTCTACTCAGTTTTATGGAAAACATAAAGTCTAATAGAAACACAGGCAAGCTTCTTAAACATATCAGAAGCATGTGACACAGTTTCACATCAGTGCCTGCTCCATGAACTATTCTTCCAAAGTCTCTCCTATTCATCTGCTAGCGGGTTTCCACAGCTATCTCACCATCAGACTGCGGGCTGTAAAATGGAAACACAATCTGGCCCCTTCTGTCTGTCTCCATTGATGTACCTCAGGGATGTATTCTAAGCCATTTACTATTCAAAATATTCAATAATAATCTTCACAAAGTTACTAAAAAAGCCTCCATAATAAAATATGCAGGTGATGCCAGTCTGTATGCTCTGTATCATGTCTACCCCTACTACATGAGATAATCAAGGACTTATTTTCCCCAGCTGAGGCCTAGCTAGATGACTACCAACTTCTTTTAAATGCTAAAAAATACTGCTGTTTTTACCCAGATTTTCATCAGCACAGAAACAATCCTTCAACATCACATCAGCAAATAATGCTACATTTGAAATAGTTTCAAACAAAAAAAAAGTCTTGGTGTGATTATAACTTAAAATCAACATATCACCCAGTGGATAAATAAAATGCACCAAAAGCTGGGCTTCCTCTACAGAAACAAACCCTTTCTCACTAACTGCTCTAGGAATTCTTTAGCAACATCTTACCTTCTCCCTTCACTTCTCTATGCAGCACCCATGCTGGCTAATCTTCACTCTACCTTACAAAATAATGCAGAGCTTTCCTACAATAAGATAACTAAATTGCATCCAATTTACTAAACCAATCACACCACTGCCTAGCACTAAAGCACCTACACTTTGTCAGACTAGCTAATTATCTTACCTAGTCCCAGCTGCTTATTACCCCCCAAATAATACACAAACCTAACACCTTCCCATCACTACAACACATCCTCAAACAATACTCTTCTCTTAGGAATCTCTGCTCACAGAAGAAATATCTCCTGACCAAAATTATGTCTCATAACAGTGCAGGCAACTCACTTTACTCAAACTATGTTGCTAAGCATTGGAACTACATCCCACTTACCTTAAACAAGACATGCCCACATATTTCAAGCACAGCCTACAAAAATATTTAACTTCCTCAAGACTATGCTCATGCTCCCATCCTGATTAAACCCTACCTTTCTGTTTCTCTTCCATTATTAATTTCTCTATCAATCACACTGAGTCTTTCACCTTTATCATTGTCCCTTTCTCTTTTATCCTAAAAACTGCTCCTCCAACTAACCTGTAATCATAATCCTCTCCTACTAATACTCCTTCCTTACCCACCTCATCATCTTTAGCTATTTACTGTTCTCTCAACCTGTCCCCTATCAGGACTTTTTCTGCTTATGTTTTTCTTGATTATTTCTGTTTATAGCCCTCCATCTCCTCCTTTGTTTTCTGTTCCTGCTCTAGTGACATCCTACCTCATTTATGTCAATATACATACAGAATCTATGTGCATTATCATTGCTCTTGTATCTCCAGCTATTACATGTTAACATGTCTTTGTGTTATGCATGATAATATAACTTTTAAAGCATATGATTAATGTATTTACTACTTATGTCTCAATATTATCTGCAATGTTGAAAGTAATACTTCAAATATTTACTTTTTCAAAGTTGTTCATTATAAAAATGTACTTTATGTGGAACTTTTTTTCTCTGAGTCTCTGCTGAAAATGGGACTTGTGCCAAGTCAGACTTTTCCAGTAAACAAAAGACAATAAACAAACAAATAAATAAATAAGCTACAATTACAAGTATCATATGAACATAGGAATGAGAAAACTAATATAAAAACATATGCAACAATTTTGTGACTAACAGCATATTACTTACATGATGAACTGAAGTATCATGGGAGAGAAAATAAAAGATATATCTATGTAAAATGATGCTTTTAGTCTGTCAATAAGGATCTCTGGAATAGGCAGAGATACATGTGCACTTAATCTTAAGGAAAACTAGGAAAAGAGGAGGGATAAATAATAAGAGCAGCAGACTTGCAGAATGATGGAGGGTGAGAAAGAGATAATGGAGATAGGATATTATTAGCTGGAAAGACTAATTCTTGAGATAAGAAAAAAAAGCTAAATAGGGAGAGAAGGAGTTGGCTAGAGTGGATGAATTGATAGGTTAAGAAGTTAGGCTGGGTACCCAATTATAACTTATTTATATGTTCTTGACATGAATCTAAAGCTTCAGCTCGTGAGCTTCACTTTACTCTGTTCCACTGTGAATATCTTGACATCCATCTCTTAAAACTCATACCAAATTGTAGATCAAAGTGTGTGCATGTACCTTTAAGAAGCATTTCTCAATGTAGCATGCACATATAAATACTGAGCACATGCAGGCGGCATTTTGAGAGAACAGCCAGAGTGTTAACATGTATGAGTGTAGTAATCAGTCTGTTTATAAGTTTATTTAACTTTAAATTACAAAGACTAATTTTTGACAAAGATCCACATACAGGGCATTAATTTTGCTAAACTTAGAAGCATTAGAAGCTATTGAAAGAGAGTGTCCATTTAAGCATGCACCACAAGTATATGCTGGAGAGGGGGAAAACCGTCATATTGTGGTTCCGGCTGAATCAAGGGAAGACCCTGAGTGCTTAAAACATAAATTTAGAGAAATGTGCAGCCCCCAGACAAATGTTACATTAGACAGGCACTTATTTTATACATAAGACCAAAATCCAGGTGAAACTTTTGCAGATTATATCACTAACTTGAGAAATAAGGCTAAAACATGCAGATGTGGTGATTTGAAAGATGAGTTAATAAAGGACAGGCTTTTTTAATTTCTCCAAGTCTTTTGGGTTTCTAATGCTATGACAGGAATGGACCCTATTCCTAAGTCAAAGTACAATTACAGTTCATGAAATTAGTATTGTTTCAATCTTTGATATCAGCCAGTAGTGCTCTTCGTAGCACCCACAATGTGCCCAGTAATGATTCCTTCTGCAGTTCGTATGACATTACATGTACTGGTAACATATCTAAATATGACTTAAATTCTTTTTATAAGACCCATTGATCCTACTACTGTTGGAACTGTCTGGGTATCTTTCTTCCACATTGCTCTCGTTTCTGCATGGAGTACCTGATATTTTATGACTTTGTGTCTCTTTGTATGCAATGTAGTCACTATGTGTGGCAATTTCAATGATCAGGCTTGTGTGGTGTTAATATTGCTGCAGTAAGAAAGATTTTGCTTCATGACAGTGATTTAACATTAAGCAAAGCCACAGAGATTTATTAAATACATGAGCTCACAGAAAGGCACACAAATATGCTTACCAGTGAAGAGTATGATTTTGACAGCTTCTGGAGCAAACATTGACACAGCATGCAACACATGGCAAGGATAAATAGGCCTAAGCACATGGCAGCAGCAACCCCTGTTAGTGTGGCAAGGGAAACAGAGAGCTTTCTAGCAAGTTCCAAGACTGGTTTAGTAAAAGGCGCATGCTCAGTACAGTATAAGAGTGAGTCAGCAAAACCCAAGTCAAGTCTTATTGTTAACTGTTGTAATTGTGGAGCCAATCATGAGTCTAAAAGCGAGAAGTTCTTAGTAAGTGTAAAAAATGGAACCATTTTCAAAAGTTTTGTAGATCAAGCAAGTCTCATTCAGTTATTAAGAAAGGTCACTTAAAAAAGCAAATTGATCATATAGAGAGTTGCAACCCTACATTCTATGTAGATGGTGTATCAGTATTCAGTGAAAAGGCCAAGCATGTTAGAGATATTAGGAATAAGAAGACCACCAGTGCATTGTATTCTCATAGTATAAATTGTTAGAATTTTAAGAGATTTACATTTTTTGTTATTGATAAGTTGCATTGTTAATACTATTTTACTGCACTTTCCAAGACAGAATTTTTTATTTTCTGTATACGAGTACATATTCTGTATTATTTTTAAACTTGGTTTCTTTTAGTTATTTATTTTGACGCCAAGTGTAATAAGAACAGTTATAATGTTAAACATTATAAAATGTTGGATTTGAAAGGTTTTTGTAAGTCAGGTGCTCATTGTATCAATCATGTGATCAACAGAATTTAAATGAAGTTTGAACCTGGATGAGTTACTTTGATGATGTCAGCTTTATTTTAGTGGGTGAAAGTGCTTAGTCTTGTTTTTATCTAAGTTTTATGAATAAACAACATCCCGTGACAGCAAGTTTTGTGGTGGCGTACTTTTTTTGGTTTAATATATTCATTACTGTTTGTGACATTTGTAACAGTACTAACATCATACTGTGTTTAAGAGGATTCTTCATCAACTTCAGGTTGGAAGAAGTGGGAAAGAAAAAAAGACATAAGGGAATACTCAGAAGGAAGATTATAAAATATATCAAGCCATGTTTTTTACATTAACTATGGTTCACACAATATTTACTTCCTCTTAGCTGTCCTAAAATATACTTAAGTAGTCTGGTCTCCACATTCATTTAATGTCTTTTATTTCTCCAGTTGTACCTATTTCCCTTAACTAATAATTGTACAAAGCATGACATGCTTTATTCTTTTCATCTGACGTAGTTATTACTCTACAGATGTTTATCATTTCAGCGGTAATAATTGTAATCACCCCAGGGATCACTTCTGTGCCACTACTAGACAGAGACACAGTAAACTAACCTAAAAAAGGCACAGTAAAACCCATTTTTAAGGGGTGGCGAAAGCCAAACACACTCTGGCTAGGCTGATAAATGCCCTAGGGCATATAGCCTAGTATCAACCTATGAACCTATGAACCTAATAGTGTTCTACCTGATCCTGGTAGTAGATACACTATTTATGCAAAATTCATTTAATTGCTATAGTCACTACCCATATCATTTGTACCTCTTTTGTTATTCAGAACATTTGCAAAAATATTTATTTTTGTTTACACTAGATAAATACACTAACATTATAACAGATTTATAGTCATGATCAGAAACTGCACATAATCACTGATAAAGAGGCTTTCTCTACCACTGAACAATGGATGCTAGATAATCGCCTAGCACTCAATGCCTCAAAAAACAAACTAATGTTATTTACCCCTTCTAAAACAACCATTATTGAAAAAATTTATTCTCCATCAAAAGCCAGAACAACATATCTCTCGAATTAGTATCTGAGGCCAGACTCCTAGGTTTCCACATTGATGACCATCTCAAATTCAACGCCCACCTACAAATAAATATCAAAGAAACCCACCAGAAACTTGGTATGCTTTATCGCCACAATCGCTACCTCACTCCTTCTACTAAGTTCATTCTCTCTACCACATATCTCATACCTTCTCTTCTTTATGGTGCTGTACTCTAAGCAAACCTACAATCCTCTCAAGACAAAACTCTCCTCTTGCTATTATCTAATTGCCAAGTTTGCCACTAGCAAGTGGTCTTCTACCCATCACTGTGTAGCCCTTCATAAATCAAATCGGTTAGAGCTCCCCAATTATCTTACCTATATTCAGCTTATTCATGCACACAAATTAATTTTCAGCCCCTCCCTCTGTCCCACCCTATCCTCTACATTTAAAATGAACCTGCCTGATAGACTCTTACGATCTAATAATCAAAACTTTATTCAGCTGTTTAAACCTATCCATCCCCCAGGCAAAAATCTCCTATCCTTCACCCTTGCACGTCAATGGAACTCCCTACCAGTATCCATCAGTACCACCAGAAACCTCTCTTCCTTTAAAAACTCACTTCACTCACACCTTATATCTCAGTGGGAATGCTTCTGCTCCTACCCCACATAATCTCTTCTCCTCTCTTCAGCTCTGACTTTTCTTATTTCATATATGATTTAGAAGGAACCAATCCATGTGTATATAACTACTCTATATTTACAATTCTGACTTTTTTATCTCAGAAATTGTTTCTTTAAATGCAATGTTTTTATTCTGTACTTAATGTAACCAAAACTTTGAGTGTCATTTTTTGTTTCAGAAATTGTATGTTTAAATTCAATGTTTTTACTAGTACTTTTGTACTTTCTGTAACAAAAGCTTTTATTTTAATTTTGTTTGTAATTTTTGTTTGTTTTTGGAGCTTTTCTCCCCAGGACTCCGTTGAAAACAGGTTCTTCTTGGCCCAGTGGACTATCTTGGTAAACCAACTGCAAATAAATAAAATAAAAAAATAAAGTCCCTAGACTTTTCAGCTCATGGAAATAGAATTTCAGCATTAAAAGGAAAAGTCAGTGTCCCTTCTAATGGAACATTGGTCTGATTTCTAAAAATACACAAAACTTTAAGCATAATGGCTAAGTATGGAATGAAACTTGACACAACTATGTTTACAGATTTATGTATTGTTTCATACACCAAAACTGTAATTTGTTTGAAACAATAAACTGCACTAATGTATATTAGCTAGTTGTCAATTTCTGAAAATACTTGAGTGTTGCGTGTGTGTGTGTGTGTGTGTGTGTGTGTGTGTGTGTGTGTGTGTGTGTGTGTGTGTGTATATATATATATATATATATATATATATATATATATATAAGTATATATATATATATATATATATATATATATATATATATATATATACTAACAAAGAGCTTTGTAGCTGAGGTTAGGTACACTCAAAGACTAGAAGTCACATAGAATGAAATTGTCATCTTTGTCTATTTGCTGAAGCCCACATACATCACTGCAACCTTCCAAATGATCTACATTGGCTGCCTATTACTGAAAGATCTATTTATCTACTATGTACTCTACTAATCACAATGGTAAATGACAATTACTGCCACCCTCTGAAAATAAATCTCACAGTCTGTGAACAATTCAGGAATTTCCAGGGGAACTTAATCATCCTCTATTTAAAACAAATATTGGGGAAACAGCTTCCTCGTGAACAGGCCCAGCTCTCCGGAATAAAATACCAGTTGAAACAAGGTATTAAGATACACTTGTCAAGTTTATGAAGTCCCTTTCTGAGCAAGTCTTCAAGGAAGTAGCTTGTAAATGCTTTTAAGATAATGTATAAACTCTTTAAAGTGTTTTTTCCATGTGCTAAAAGTTTACTTTTGCATCACGGCATGCTGTGCATAAACTGTGGAACAGAACCTCTGATGAATAGGGAATGTTTTGTGCCACTGTCCCTGTAAGAAAAACAACTGTTCCAGGGTGTAGATCGTGAGACAATTGGCCACGAACTACAAAACTAAAATCAGAAGGCCACAGCACCGGTAGAGTGTAGAGTGGTGCAACCAAAAGACAGACACACTGTGGGAAGCAACACAGCTCTACAAAGCGGCACAACAAGATGATCCCTAACAGTAGTCAGGCTGTTATCAGACAGTGGAAACAGCCATGGTAGCCAAGCGATCATCAGGATTTAAACATAATATGACACCAACATAAGCAGCATTGCTATGCAAATTTAGAGAAACATAGAATGAGCATAGCAGAACAGAATCAGATAAATGCAAAAGCAGCATGCCAGAATTACCTCAGTATAATACAGAAGCAGCAAACTGGAATGAATGCACTAAGATACATAAGCAGCATACTGGAACAAATGTAGACATAGACAGAAGCAGCATACTCGTACAAAAAGCAGAATAATAAATAAACAGCATACCTGCATGAAATTAGGAAATACATAGGCAGCATATTTGTTTGCTCCACTAGCAATCAAACCCGAATGATATTCCACATGGAACACATGCTGTGTTTGGAAGGAAAACAGAAATATAATGCCATTGCTACGTCATGACATACAGGGAAGCTGCAGCTGTGAGACAGATAAGTACATGTGCACTTGAATAACACAAACCGCAATACAGGCAACATAGTTACCTATGGAAAGCTTTCCCTTGGGCCCTCGCATCTGCATAGCAGGTAGTCAACAGGTGCATGGGACTAACTGTTACCCAAATATATACAATAGTTAGCAGCACACCATGTTGTAGTCCAGCAATATACAACAGTCATGCCTAAGTAATACACAACTCCTGAATCCCATGTGCATAGCAACATTTTCACCCGTGCATCACTACACTTAAGACTAGGCATGACCGCAGCTGTCACTACCTGTATCCTAGCAATGCCTCTGCAGTGTGGCAGGTCTAAATATAACAACACCAGCCAGTACAGAGTACATAACTACCAGTATAGTAGCAACCACAGTGGAATCGAACACTGGCTCACACAGAAGTAAAAACCCACCCCACCTTCCACAGCAGACTGTAGATTACTGGAGTAGCATGTGTGTAACTTGGGGGTCACCAAACATATCCGGTGGCTGCTGCAGATGTGGTACGTGCATATGCAGAGGCATGTAGGCAGAAAAGGGTGCTATACAGGGGAACATCCCTAAGTAATGTCTGTCAGTGAAAAATGAGATTGGGCACCACACTCTGATTGGTCAGGACAGACAGCAGGGGGTTAAAGGGGACCTGTGCAGGAAATGAGTGTCAGTGGTGTAGGAGAGCTGGTTAGATATTGATAGGACTGCATATCACTGTCTGTCCCTGAGTTGTGTGGATTGGAAGTACAGTAGAACTCACAAGGAACTGTGTAACAACAGGATGGAGTGCATACTGCTACAAAGAGCACATTGTGGTAGACAGCGCTTGTTGGGAATTCTACATCATAAGGTGACGTACAGCAAGATACAGACAGTCAGATTGTGGCTCATACCGAAGCAGTATTTAGGTGCATTGCCCCACTACACTGGATACGATGGATGCTGAGAGGCCCTGTACAAGTGCTGCTAATATGATGGGTGCTATATATGAGTACAGCCCAGGTCAGCTTGGCAATAGATAATGGACGGTGCCTAACCAAAGAGGCAAGCCAGTGTTGGTAGTGGAGGGATACCTATACCATTTAGAGCATGAGGTGCTCTTCAAATGATACTGGGCATGTACTGAGCATAGACTTAAGCCCTGCTGAGGTCATGCTATCACTGTTAACTAGGATGATTGGGAAGAACAACAGAAATCCCTGCCACACCAGCATGGGCCAGATGCAACTAGTGCTCAAGTGGCTGTGCTGCGAGCAGAACTACGGTGGGGGGGGGGGGTAACAGCAATGATCTGCCCATTCAGATAATAGAGAGTGTCCTTGGCATGGTGGATGATAATGTACTACAAGAGATGTCATGTCATACTAGCATCCATCTTAGCATTACCAGAATACGGCAGAGGGCACAGGCATCTACATCTATACCCCTGGCAACCCTTGTGGATATTGATGTCAGCCAGTACCCACTGCAAACTGGCAGCTTTGTCCTACGTAAGAAGTCTGGTACGAATGGGAAGGACTCCTTAGTTCTGCTCACTACATTGCAAAATCCTGCAGATCTGTGCAGGTTGGACATCATACTTGATGATGGCACCTTCCCAAGCAATGCAGATGTGTGCCATCAACTGTATACTTTGTATGGATCTATTGGCACCCCTACCACAGCCAGGATTGTCCCCCTGGTTTATTACCTAATGACATGGAAATTGGAGTCTGCATACAACAATATGTGGGAAATGCTTAAGGGTATGGCTGGAGATCAGGGATGCACCTTACATCCATGGTACATTATGACTGATTTTGTGAAGGCAGCAATCCACGCTAGCCATAAGACATTCCCGAAGAGTATTCTGAAGGGTTGCATTTTCCATTTTGCCCAGATCATTTGGTGCCAAATCCAGCATCACCACCTTGTGGCCCTGTATGCTATGGACATAGCCATAGCTAATTGCCAAGCTAATTGCACTGGCATTTCTACAAGTAGATGATGTTGTCCCCACATTTCTGGAGATTGTGATTACTCTACCTGACAGTGCTAACCCTGTAGATACTTTTCTGGACCATCACTATGTGCATGGCCGACCAAGGAAATATACATCCCACTGTTCAGCACAATGGCAACTGCCATCTTCATACCCTTTTAGATTTTAGAATGTGTCTGATGTGTCTGACATGGATTTTTCATGGACCAATAACCAGGTGGAGCCATGGCACTGTCGACTGAAAGTTTTACTTGGACATCCTACAGTATAGTTGCATGGACTTCTGTCAGTTCTGCAACAAGAACGAAACCTGACTGATAACTGCAGGGAATCACTTTTGAGGTGGATGCCAGTGACACCACATAAGAAGGCTATTGTTGTAAGGAAGCATCACCTAAAACACATCCTGCAACATAAGTGTGACTACAGCAATGTGCAGGATTTCTTACGTGCTATAGCACATTTTTAGTTGTGACTGTAATTGCATCTAGTACACACCAATCACTTCACACACCACTTTAAATGTTGTCTTAATAAAGTCTATTCCTACAGTACACAGGTTTCACAGTACCACCTTTATGCCCCCCCCCCCGGCATCCAGATACACCCACTTGTACTGCAGACATTGACACCTGTCAGCTTCTGGGGAGTGTAGGGTCCCACACTATGAGGGTTTGTGTCTGCCACCTATGGATGTGGTGCATGGGGATATACTATGCCCAAAGGGAATTTTAACAGGCATTTGTCACTGCAGCTAAACTGCCATCTTGCCATGTGTCCACATCCAGCTGTCTCACGGGGGGTGTCACACCGCCTAGGCATCTGAATCCGAAAAATAGTTTAAAAATATCCATTTTCCATACAATGACATCACTGAGAAAAAACAGTGAACTTTAACTTCAGTAGCATCACTGCAGGAAAAATGTTTGTTGCATTCACAGACTTTAATGAGTTGCTGCAGGCATGAAGGTACTCCCTTAAAATCTATGGACACAACACACGTTACTCCAAGGCAATGTCATGGTAGGAAATACTAAATTTATTTGGGCCATGGTTTAATAAAAAGTTTACAAAGATTTCATTAAAAAACACAGCAAATGTGTAAGGAAGAATGAGCAGAAAAATGCATTGTGTCACTTGACTCATCAAATGTTGCAATGCATATAGTTCTGGGACTGTTGGATAAAGTGAGAACTTAGTTGATATAAGTCACCGTACCTTTAAAAATCATAATGAGAAGATCTTACTCTCAAGGAAGCTGGGGATAATCTAAAGCTAATGAATGGTTGAAAAATTCATTTCCTACCTACCCATATTTCAAATTTGCAAATACGGTTATTTATAAGGTCAGAAAGAGAGTCAGACATTGACAAAGTTTTCACCTTCTGTTCAGAATCTTGAAAGAGGTTGTTGTCCACTGGTGACATTACATATTACAAACATACAGTTTGAACAAATAGTGATAAATTCAGTTGGGCTTTGGTAACAATTGTATTGATTATAGTTTATATTTTATGTACCTAGTTGCAGTCATTTAAAATAAAACAGCTTAGAGTCTGTGTGTATCATTCTCAGAATGATGAATTAATTGAACAGTTCAGCAAGACCTGGAAAATCATATTTAGTTGGGTCTTTAACAAAGATAGAAAGAAATGCAATACCTTGCTCCTATATGCTCCCATATTTGACTTTTCCTATTAGGAAAAGTACCCTAATTTTCTTCATGGTTTAAACCACTCAAGCTTCTATGTAGGAAACACCCCAAAGATACCTTAGATATAGACAAGGAAACTTCCATGAACAATGGTCATGAGCAAGCATCTAAGATGTAAGACAGGATGATGGTTATTTTACAGTTTGTTAGGGAACACATGGATCATGACTAAGTGTAAGAAAAGAATTATAACCAGGCAGCAAGGGGAAAACTCTTCCCACATGGAGACAAGATATTAAATTGTATACCTACTGAAGTAATACATTTACGGCCAAGTAGCAGGGAACTTACAATGTAACTGAAAAAGCTTGGAGAGATTAACCACAAGAGATGGCATCTTGTAAACTGAAATTGGAGTACTTTTCGCATGTGAACATACTGAAACCATAGAAAGACCATGAAATAAGAGGAGACAACTCTGACAGCAAACAGACTATTGAACTGAACTCAGAAGTTCAGGTGGTACACTCACAATCAGTTCACCAGGTGGAGGAGGTAAGGAAGTTTGTGCAAGAATCCTTTAAGCCTTCACACCAGGAGAAAATTATGAGCCAAACCACACTGAATTCCAGATGCTGATAGGTAGGCTATTAGTCAGGAGATGCAAAAACTGTGGATAACTAACAAGTCCTAAAGTACCTGGAACAGTCCATTAATATTTTTACCAAAACTAGATAGGAGCATACATTTCTGTAATGACTTTTGATGAAGTCTTCAGGATAGAAACTTATACCCTGAGTAAACGAATTATGGTGGAGACATAAGGAAAACCTCAGTATATGACAACCTTGGAGCACAAAAAAGTATTGTCAAAAACCTCTAACTTACTAACCAGAAGACAAAATGTCTTTTTCAATTGCTAATTTTATTTATTTATTTATTTTTATTTTACATTTGTTAACCGGGTTAGTCTGGCTGAGCTTTTGGCTCATTTTCAGCAGAGACCCGGGGAGAAAAGCTCCTCAGGTCTAGAAAACAATTTATTAAATTTTAGTAACATAGTGTTTTCTCTTTTCCACATTTTCCAAGCCTTGTCTCTTTTTTTATTTATTTATTTTACATTTGTTAACCGGGTTACCTGATCAGTAGCAGACTCTCCCCGTTTTGTTGCACGGTACTTGTAAAATTTTCACGTGAAGGACAGATCAGTTATTGCAATCTCATGCTTACTATACAATTGCAGATCTTGGCAACGTGATCATTTTTAGTGAAGACCAAACAGACATATACCCAAAGTAGAGGCAAGTCCTACATTTTATAGGCAAGTCCTACATTTTATCTGGTCAACAAGGCTTATTGTTACCCTCCCACCCCCACCCATGTAAACTGGAAAATAGAAGCAGCTAAATATTTAGCATTTGTGATAGGTCTGAGTATTACAAAACCACAAATGCAGAAAGTAACAGCAATTCAGAGCTGGTAATACCCAGCTACCAAAAAAGGATTTTTTGACTAGCAGGGTATTATAAAAAGATATTCGCAAACTTTTTCACTTTATCATCTCCTCTGACTGAGCTTACTGAAGCCTGGGCCTCACTGAAACTTAAGTTGTAGATGCCATGGAAACAGCATTCATTACTCTGAACATTTTGTGCTCAGATTGAGTCCTTGTCACATCTAACTTTTCTAAAGACTTTGCAATATACATCATTGCTAAGAGGTGACTGCTATCTGGTATACATGTCATCCACTGACTCATTATCAGCAAGTCAAATGCCAAAAGAAATGCTTGTAATAGGGATATAAACCTCTTCTGCAATATCAACAGAACAATTTGCAGGGAGATGTATATCTCACAGAGGATACAGCTGCTGTGGAACAGACTCCCCATCCATATAAAACAAAGTTAATCCATGTTCTTTTTCAAACACAACTATGATTTTTGGATGGGAAATATAGAATATACACCCAAGGACAGCCCCCTGTACTACTAATGGACAGAGGCAGCTCCTAAAAGCTATATTCCATACATGAGTCTTTTCAAATTATCTGTGGTAGGATCTTAGTTATTCTCATTAGGGATAATATATAATCAACCATGAGATGGGAAAGGCCAATCTATAACTCAATGGGATAGGTTATTTCAAGCACAAGGGAAATTAGCCATGCTTAAAATGGCCCACAAGGGCAATCTAGCCTAGTACTTATGTATGAGCCTAATGCATCAAATGTCAATATTGAGGCTGTTCTTTCTCAAGTGGTCAATGGAAAAAACATCCAGTCTGTTATTGCAGCAGGAAGCTAAGCCTATAAGAAGTAAAATACACTTTGGTATAGAAGGTGGCATTCCACCATGTTGGTGTTAACAATTCTAGAATATTAAGACAACAACAAAGCACAGTGCAACCACCATGGCAAGCAGCATAAAAATTCAAGGAGACTAAATGAGACTGTATTTAATAAAAATCAGGATAAGCGCTTTCACATAAAAATGCTTCATCAGATCCTCAGTATACACAAACCAACAAGTACATTTAAAAAGCACATTCAAAAATAAATTACCCTATCAAACAGCTGGGCCAATTAGTGATGTAATGGCCTCGATGTCAATGCTGGATTTAAAGGAACAGTTTAATTTAAGCTTGGTGTTCTTTGTGCCTGTAATGCAGCAATCCACCTGTGCTTTTTAAATGTACTTGTTGGTTTGTGTATACTGAGGATCTGATGAAGATTTTTTATGCTGCTTGCCATGGTGGTTGTGCTGTGCTTTGTTGCTTTCTTTATAAATTTATTTGGCACAGTTAGACCTTTAGTCATTGGTGTTGGTTTGGTTTACATAATTCTAGATTATTATTTGCTACAGAGAAAATTTACATTAAGTACTTATCATGCACTTCTCCTTTATATGTACCAGCACAAAGACAGGGAACCCATGGATCAAGCCTAAGTGTATTGTAATAGCCTGTTTATGTCCTTTTAACATTTCTATTTTACAAGTAAACACTGGACAGGGTCTCAGCATGGTAATAGTGGCAGTTTATCTAGGGTACATCCCTGACCACTACAGTTATTCAGCCACGTTTGGTTGAGCTGGAGGGGGTGCCATGTGCTAGCTAAATCAAGAGTTTTTGTTGCTAAGGACATGTTGCTTTACTATAGGTCATATGGCCTGAAATTCCCAACTGGAGTCATCATCAAGGGATTAACAGGCTAGCAGTGGTTCTGAGGATTGTAATGTGAGATCATCCTGTGAGACCATGGATGTAGTTAGAACTCTGAATTAAAACTCAGCTAGTAGTTCATTAAGGAATAGTCACAAGGGAGGAAAACCTTGCAAAGTGGGATGTGTAAGACAGAAGCTATTGGATCAAAGGTATTTAGGGCTATGTGTATTCTCCTGCAGTTGTTTATTGCGACTATACAGACATTGCTGCATTTGTTAATAAGGGCTGTGTTTTCACAAATGCATTTATGTTCAAAGAATATGTGCAAATAACTACTTACCTTTAAATGGAGCTTATTCCTTCATTATTCTGGCTCCATAAGTGTTCCTTTTGTATTTGTGATAAATCTGAGCTTAAACACTGCTGACAGTTATTTAATCACTTCAATAAATACATTTATCTCTGCTGGCATTTATACAGCATTTCCTGCAGGCAGCATCATGCTAAGCACTGTGATGATGCAAATAGGTAGACAATATCAGCTGCTGGGAATTAAAGTGCATCTCCCAACAGCACAGAGTAGGAAACGTTAAAATGTAAGTTTCTATCCCTAAATGTTTACCACTAAAACACAGAGTGACTACTCGTAATTCAGTGTCAGAAAATATGTCAATAGCAATCAATGTCTAAGGTGTCGGCAGCAGCATCTCAAGCATCATGTACAATTACATTACTGAAGCTGACACTTATATGTTGAATGTTGCGGGTCAGAGGATATATTTTAAAATGAATGGCAAATGCATTCCAAATGCATATGGAGATGGAGAAAGATACAACAAAAGTGTTTCCAACATCTCATTAGTTTCATTCCACATAATCCAACTGCAACTGAATAGAAGGCATATATTTACGTCAGCAGACTGCATGATGAAAGAATATCTGCCAAGGGGCTATTCTAATAAATGAGAATGCAATTCATGATCTTGCAGCTATTGGAAAGATATATTTCACTAATTCATAATACATAGACAGCCATTGCACATCACTGCTTGACAACAGGTGGATGCATCTCTGTAACAGGGCATATTTATGCAGCATTCCATTTTGGGTGGTTCCTAATGATATTCAAATCTGATGACAAAGAGCTGGGATTTGTTATTTATTACTGCTGCTTTCTAAGAGCAAATTGCTACTTTAAAGGAACAAGTGGAAACTGAAATGCATTCTGTAGTCAGGTACAGTGAAGGTAAAATGCCTTTTTTAACCATGAGCTTGACTCATGGTAATACAGCCTGTACATGGAATCCTCAACTGTCACGTTTCCTGTGAGACTGCTACAACTGGTTTACAGTAAAGAAGAAAACCACTTAATGTTTCTGTTGCTTAGTTAAGACTGCTTTTGAGACCCGTTTCTTATTACTCTGTAAGTGGATGGACTCAATTATTTTGTTCACAAGTAAAGGCTTTTGTCTCACAAATCCACACATCTAGTGGCATAAAGATCTTTCTCTCTTCCTCTCTCTGTACACAAATATACATATAGATAGATAGATTGACAGATAGATAACAGATATAGATAAACAAATGTATATGTATACATAGACATACACAGACATAGATACAGATAGAGGTTGCCACCAGTGTGTCTACTTTATCAAATGAACCATTTTAATGATTTTTTTTTTTTTGCTTTGTTTTTAACAGAAGACTACAGCAGTAGTGTAGTTCCACTGTAATGGACTTGTGGCATTCATAAATGGTGGAAACTGGGGTTTCTATGTGTTTTGAGGGTGCTTGCATACAGTGTTGTGGAAAGTGCTGTTTTTGCTATCATCCAGTGTGTGTGAGGATGATTGCCCCTCATATGCACAGTTCAAGCCAAAGGGTAAGAAGGACATATCATTGTTTCAGCTACATGGCTTCTAAATATCCATGGGAAGAATTCATTAAAGCCTACATGGAGTGATTCTCCATGTAGGAATAATGCTGTGGCCTGAACATGGAACATGGCCACTGATCAATCCAAGAAACATGGCTGAAAGGCATGCACAAGTGTGAGGATATGGAGGTATCCACAGAATGCAAATCACCTCATAAGCTGGTGAAAACCAAGCAAATGAAGTGGATTTGTGATTCAGCAAGCAGAAAGGCACCCGTGTAGGTGCCATGTTGGTGTAGGGAATGTACGTGGGTAGAAACTGTGTACCAAAGTATAAATTTTAAACAGGGGCTGTAAAAGCCTACAATAAAGGGTGGATATGGTGCCATAGACACACAAGTGGTCAAAACCATGGCAAGTGAGTGCAGAAAGCAATGCAAATAATTAAAAAAATAATAATTTTTTTAATACATATATTACATTTGTGCAGCGCTACATGTTGTTATGGAAAAAATAATTAAAAAGTGCACATAAGTGTGAAGTAGACATTTGAAAATTTTTGCATTATAGTGTCCAGGATGCAGAGTATTACAATGGCAGGTGTTAGTGGTTGCTATGGAGGCAGGCCCTGGAGTAATGAAGTATCCAGGGTATATGCAATTAGCTGTATGTAAATGAGCTGGGGTTACTGAATAGCAAAAAGGGCTACAGAATCCGCAGATACAACCCATGGTCGGGCTAGAACCAAGTAAGTAGTGTAGAACAGGTAGCTGATATCAAAAGGGCGTGTATGCAGATTGGAGCTCAGTGGTGCCTGTTTGCATTCAGCTAAGAGGGGGGGGGCATGATGGTGATATGCGTGCTTTAGCAAGTTTAAGAAAAGCTGAGCATGGCCATGGTTGTGAGAGTGTCAAAACTTCTGAGCATTGTTTACACTAGCACCATGGGTTTGCTTAGCAGTGAAAGAAATACGGAAAAAAATTGCCTGGGAACGCCAATCAGGTAGAAATGATTGATAAGCCCTGTTCAACAGACACTGGCCCATTCAACTCCTCAGTGTTATACCTATCAGGTAGAATGCAACATAATGAGCCAATCACATGGGCTGCAACTGCAGTACACCACTGTAAAGTATGCATACGCCCTACAATCTGACTTTCCCACATACTCTGCACCACTGGAGTACAGACTTGGGAATTTTAACTGTTAAAATGCTAGGGGCTGCTGCTGCTCTGCTACAGCTGTATGTGCTTGAGGCTGAGGTCAGTGAAGATGATGATGCTGACAATAGGCCCAGACTGAGAAGGAGAAGAGAGTTCAGGCCCAGGGTGACCTTCCAGGGGCTATATGAGCTGGAGACTGTAGAGTGCTACAGAGTGGACAGAGACATACGACATGAACTCACCAAGCTCTGCCGCCCTCAACTCAGACCCAGAGCCAATAGAGGGGAACCCATCCAAGTGGAAACAAAGGCACATGTAGCCCTTAGAATATTACCTACAGGTACTTTTCAAAGACTAACTGGGGATATAATGGGGATCTCACAGACATCTGCATCCAGGGTACTCCACCAGTTCTTGGAAGTTATGCAAGCACATGCCAGTGAGCACATTTATTTACCCCACACCCCTGAGGAAAGGGTCAGCAATATTCATCTCTTCCACCATGTAGCACTCTACCTTGAGGTAATGGGTGCCATAGACTGCACTCATGTGCACATCAAAGCACCACCCAGTGAAGAGGGTAGACTCTACGTCAAATGCAAGGGGTATCACTCCATCAACTGCTAGGTCATGTGCAATGCCCAGGGCATTATCATGAATGAGTGTGTTGGCAACCCCAGCAGCTATCACGACTCCCACATCTGGCACTCCTCATAGCTGTACCAGAGGTTTACCAAGGGGAGCATTTCATATGACCATCTACTGGGTGATGCTGGCTATGAACTGGAACCATAGATGATGACACCCATCAGAAATACACATGCACCTACTGAAGAATGCCATAATGATGCACACGCACAAAAAAGGAACATAGAGCATGAGTTTGGACTGCTCGAGTCACGGTTCCACTGCCTCAATATATCTGGTGGAGCCCTGCAGTATTCTCCAGCTCCATGTGCACACATGTTCACAGTATGTACCATACTACACAGCATGATCCTGCAGAAACAGCTGCAGCAGGAACATCACAGGGAAGGGACACACAACCCCCCCCACCAGTGCCAAGGTCCCCTCAGCCACACAGGGGGACTCTGAGGAGGAACCCCCTGAGCCTATCCCTGTAGGCAGATGTAGGCATACCCAGTATGTCCTGGTCTTAGCAAAGAGGCAATGTACAGCACATGCACTGACAACCTAGGGGCTGACACCTTTCTCTGAGTCACATACATAGTAAAAAGGATGCCAGCCACACCACAAAACCTGTACATTACCATGTATTGGCTGTGTATGGCATGCATCAGACAGAGACAGACAGCTCTGAAGCACTGTTATCTCAACCACTGATGGCACAAGGTAAGTCACTCTTCTTTTCAACAAATGAATGGGGTAGTAGACTGTGTTAGCATATGTAAGGACCTGCCGCATTTATGCAAGGGAATAGAGTGAACTACCAGGATAGCTGCAGACAACTGACAGCTGTGTGGGACAACAGGAATTCTCCATCTAATACTGGCCAACCCTGACTATGCAGTAGGCCCACGTCCTCAAAACCCAGTGCACTACAGAAGGGAATAACATACAGTGGGGTCACAGGACAAATGCTTGACTGTCAATGCTAGAGTCCCCTACCGCCAACACACCCGTGTCCCCATACAACTGCAGTCACAGTATGTTTGCAAGGTAATAGCAGCAGACCACACAATCTCTGGGCTGTGCCAATCAAGCTGATGACATGTACCATTTTCCCAATATGCAGGGGTCAAACTGCTATGTTTGTCTGTGGCTGATAGTGTCAGGAAGTAAACTGCACTGTCTGGTGGCTGTTGTGACTTAGTGGGTAAGTACATTACCATGGTTAATGGGGTGCATGGTTCGAGACTGGCTGTACCTACTGTTTGCATGTGAGCTACGCCTATGGTAGGAGCTTGACAGACTGTCCATATGTCAGTATTTGTTACTGCAAGAAAGCTGGACAAAGACAGATACAATGGAGGGACAGGGGGCCATGGATATGGACAGTACACAGCCCTCAGTAACCTAGGCAGATGCTAGTAGAATAGCAGGTTGTAACAAGTCAGTGCAGCACCAGGATATGAAGGCTGTCATGTAACTGTGTCAGTACTTAGAGCAAGTCAGTAGGCACCATCTACACTCCACAAATGTACAGAGTTTAACAGAAAGTCAACACTTATGGCTCATATATCTGTTCTGTTTGTCATAATATATGCAGTTTTCTGGCAAACTATTGGCAAATCACTAAAGGTTGCTGTGAGAAACTAATAACAGACAGTTGAGATGCAGACATCATACCCACTGGAAATGCATGCTAATACAAAACCATTCCACCAACTGTCTAGATTTTTAAGAGCAATATTAAAATCCTGTCCTCATGTTTGGGCCTATGCCCCACTGTTATATTTGGCCCTGTCCACATTAATGGCTGTAAGAGTTTGAGAGGTACAGATAACATGTAGCCTTAAAATAACAGTACAACACAAACTGTCTGAAGACCACAGCAGATGTATGGGGCACTATGCTGGACAACCTGCAAAAGGTTTACCTTTAGATGTGCGTATTGCATAAGGGTGAACAGCAATTTTCTGAAAGGCAGTTTGCAAAGTTTGCAAATGCCGAACGGAAAAAGGTTCAAATGTGCAATGAGTGAATGCACAGTGAGATTCGCTCATTGCACATTCAACATTCTGGAGCGGATTGCACTATAATGGGGATCAGGAAATGGTTCCTTTACCCACTGTAGTGCGATCTTGGAGTTAGAATAATAAAGTAGGGGGTGTGGGGGTGCAGCCCTCCACATGAGGGGTGCAGGGGGGCTTGCCCCCTGCTTTATACTTTGTTTTTTTTTTATTTGACATTAATGTTCAAAAAACAGTGAATCTGCTTTTCGATTTGCTGTTTTTTGAACATTAAGGACTGTCGACGTTTTCACTTTCATGGTTTTGAGTCATTCATATGAGCACTCGAACCACTGTGATTCGAGTTTATAAAGGTAAACCCCTGCAAAACATGTACAGTCAGAGGTGTGAAGTCAGTAACCCTGTGTGTGGTATTACATCTCTTACCCCAGTCACAGCATACCTACAACTACATAGAGTAGCAACTGTGGACAAAGCCAGCAACTGGAGCAGGGCAGGACAAAGGCCCACATATAAGGGAAAAGAGGAACTACTGGCCAGACTAATGTAGAGAGTGCAGAATACAACTATTAGTGTAGTAGCATAGGTTCCCTGCAGTGTATGGGGTCGGTAACCCAAATATCTGTCAGCATTTCCTCACATCAGTCTATAATGATCTGCCACTGACGTACCAAGAAATCACAGTGCTATGTAAAATGTACCAGACATATTATGCAAAACTCTGTTGAATCCAGTACACACTGTACACACCCTTCATATGAGTCAGATATTACAGACAGCACTCAGCCAGGAAAGCCCTCAGGCATTATGTCGGGAAGGTGCTGGATTGTTCCACCAAGTCCAGCATACAACTGGCTGAAGCACAAAAAATCCTGAACTGGAATACAGGTAGGTCTGGCCTGCAGTCCCATTGTAATTAATGATGGTCATACTGGGCATGCTCCTACACTTAGCTCATTTCATTAGCTCATTTCAACTATGTCTCAATTCACATCTGACTATAGAACTGTGATCTCCATATATCTCTGTGCATACAGATAGCTATGTATACCTTGTCAGTCTCTCCCTGTCAC